>NW_028327804.1:348401-390901 GCF_031878675.1 Megascapheus bottae | reverse complement strand
AACCCAAACCCTAAACCTATCCCTAACCCTACCCTAACCCTAACCCTAACCCTAACCCTAAACCTAACCCTAATCCTACCCTTATCCTAAACCTAACAATAACACTAACACCCTTACCCTGACCCCTACCCTAATCCTAACCCTAACCCTAACCCTTACCCTAACCCTAACCCTAACCCTAACCCATACCCTTACTCTAACCCTAAACCTAACCCTAACCTTCATCCTAACCCTAACCCTAACCCATACCCTAACCCTAAGCCTAAACCTTACCCTTACCCTAACCCAAACCCTAACTCTAACCCTAAACCATACCCTAACCCTAACCCTAATCATTACTCTAGCCCTAACCCTAAACCTAACCTCAACCTTAACCCTAACCCTAACCATCACTCTTACACTAACTCTTACCATAATCCCAACCCTAACCCTTACACTAACCCTAACCCTAACAATAACCTCAACCTTAAGCCAAAGCCTAACCCTAAAACTAACACTAACCCTTACTCTTACCCTAACGCTAACCCTAACCCTTACCCTAACCCAAACCCTAACCCTAACCGTCACCCTTATACTAACCCTTACCATAATCCCAACCCTAACCCTTACACTAACCCTAACCCTAACCCTAACCTCAACCTTAACCCAAAGCCTAACCCTAACCCTTACCCTAACCCTTACCCTTACCCTAAACCTAACCCTAAAACTAACCCTAACCCTAACCCTAACCCTAACCCTTACCCTTACCCTAACCCTAACCCTAAACCTAACCCTAACCCTTACCTTAAGCCTAATCCTAACCTTAACCCTTACCCTTACCCTAACCCTAACCCTAAAACTAACCCCACCCCTAACCATAACCCTAACCCTTACCCTTACCCTAACCCTAACGCTAAACCTAAACCTAACCATAAACCTATTCCTAACCCTAACACCTAAACCTAACCCTAACCCTCACTGTTACCCTAACCCTAATTCTAACCCTAACACTTACCCTTACACTAAACCTAACCCTAACCCTTACCCTAACCCTAACCCTAACCCTTACTCTAAACCCTTAGCCTAAGCCTAACCCCTAATCCTAACCCTAAACCTAACTCTATTCCTTACCATACCCCTAACCCTAACCTAAACCTAATCCTAACCCTAACCCTAAACATAACCTTAACCCTAACCCAAACCCTAACCCTTGCTCTTACCCTAACCATAACCCTAAAACTAACACTAACCCTAACCCTAACCCTTACCCTTACCCAAACCCTAACCCTAATTTATACCTAACCCTCACCCTAACCCTAACCCTAACCCTAAACCTAACTCTAATCCTACCCTTATCATAAACTTAACCCTAACACTAATACTTACCCTTACCCTGACCCCTACCCTAACCCTAACCCTAATCCTAACCCTTACCCTAACCCTAACCCTAATCCTAACCCTTACCCTTACTCTAACACTAACCCTAACCCTAAATCTAATACTTACCCTTACCCTAACCCTAACCCTAACCCTAACCCTTACCCTTACCCTAACTCTAACCCTAACCTTAACCATAACCATAACCCTAAACCTACCCCTTACCCTAACCCTAACCCTAAACCTCATCCGAACCCTAACCCTATCCCAAACTTAACTCTTATCCTTACCTTAACCCTAACTCTAAACCTAACACTAAACCTTACCCTTACCCTAACCATAACCCTAACCCTTACCCTAACCCAAAGCCTAACCCTAACCCTTACCCTAACCCTAACCCTAAACCTAACCTTAACCCTTACCCTTACAGTAAGCCTAAACCTAACCCTAAACCTAAACTTAACCCTAACCCTTACCCTTACCCTAAACCTAACCCTAACCCTACCCTTACCTTTACCCTTACCCTAACCCTAACCCTAACCATAACCCTTACCCAAACCCTAAACCTAACCCTAACCCTTACCCTTACCCTAACCCTAACACTAAACCTAATCCTAACCCTAACCCTAATCCTAACCCTAACCCTAACCCTTACCCTTGCCCTTACCCTTACCCTAACCTTAACCCTAAACTTAACCATAACCCTAACACTAACCCTAACCCTTACCCTTACCCTAACCCTAACCCTAACCTCAACCGTAAGCCTAACCTTAACCCTAACCCTAACCCTAACCCTTACCCTTACTGTAACACTAATCCTAACGGTAAACCTAACCTTAACCCTAACCCTAACCCTAACTTTAACCCTAAACCTTACCCTTACCCTTACCCTAACCGTAACCCTAAACCTAACCCTAACACTTACCCTAACCCTAACCCTAACCCTAACCCTAACACATAACCTTACCGTAACCCTAACCCGAAACCTAACCGTAACCCTAAACCTAACCCTAATCCTAACCCTAACCCTAACACTAAGCATAACCCTAACCCTAACCCTAATAATTAAACCTACCCTACCCTAAAACTAACCTTAACCCCAACCCTAAACCTAACCCAAACCCTAACCCTAACCATTACCCTTACCCTATCCCTAATCTAACCCTAACCCTAACCCTAACCCTAACCCTTATCCTTACCCAAACCCTAACCCTAACCCAATTCCTAACCCTAACCCTAAACCTAAACCTAACCCTTATCCTTACCCTAAACCTAACCCTAAACCTAACCCTAACCCTTACCCTTACCCTAACCCTAACCATAACCCTAACACTAACCCTAACCTTAACCCTAAGCCTTACCCTAACCCTAACGCTAACCCTAACCCGTATCCTTACCCTACCCCTAAACCTAACCCTAACCCTAAACCTAACCGTAACCCTAAACCTAACCCTTACCCTAACGTTAACCCTTACCCTTACCCTAACCCTAACCCTCACCCTTACCCAAACACTTAACCTAACCCTAACCGTAACTCTAAACCCTAACCATAACCCTTACCGTAAACCTAACCATAACCCTAACCCTAACCTTTACCCTTACTCTAACCCTAACCCTAACTCTAACCCTAACCCTAACCCTAACCCTTACCCTAACCCTAACCCTAAGCCTTCCTCTAACTCTAACCCTAACTCAACCATAACCCTAACCCTAACCCTAACCTTACCCTTAACCTAACCCTAACACTAACACTAACCCTTACCCTGCCCCTAACAGTAAGCCTAACCCTGACCCTAACCCTAACCCTAACCCTTAGGCTAACCCTAACCGTAATCCTAACCCTAAACCTAACTCTAAACCGAACCCTACTCTAAACCTTACCCTTACCCTCACCCTAAACTTAACCCTAACCTAACCCTAACCCTAACCTGAACTCTAACCCATATCCTTACCCTACCCCTAAACCTAAACCTAACCCTAACCCTAAACCTAAACCTTACCATTAAACTAACCCTAACCCTAAACCTTACCCTTACCCTAACCGTAAACCTAACCCTAACCCTAACTCTAATTTTAAACCTAACCCTATCCCTAACACTTACCCTTACCCTAACCCTAACCCTAAACCTAACCCTTACCCTTAACCAAACTCTAACCCTAAACTTAACCATAACCATAACCCTAACCGTTCCCCTTACCCTAACCCTAACACTAACCCTAACCCTAAACCTAACCCAAACCCTAACCCTATCCCTAACCCTAACTCTTATCCTTACCATAACCCTAACCCTAAAATTAACACTAACCCTAACCCCTAACCTTAACCGTAACCCTAAACCTACTCCTAACCCTAACATTTACCCTTATCCTAAACCTAACCCTAACCTTAACGCTAACACTAACCCTAACCCTAACCCTAACCCTAATCCTTACCATAACCCTCAACCTCACCCTAAACCTTACCCTTCCCTAACCCTAACCCTACCCCTAACCCTTACCCTTACCCTAACCCTAACCCTAACCCTAACCCTAATCTTAAACTAACCCTAACCCTAAACCTAACACTTACCCTTACAATAACCCTAACCCTAAAACTAACCCTAACCCTAACCACAACCCTTACCCTTACCCTAACCCTAACTCTAACCCTAACCCTAACCCTTACCCGTACCCTAACCCCTAACCCTAACCTTAACCCTAACCCTTACCCTAACCATAACCCTAACCCTAATCCTAACACTTACACTTACCCTAACCCTAACCCTTATCCTAACCCTAACCCTAACCCTTAACCTAACTCTAACCCTAACATTAACCCTAACCGTTACTCTTAACCTAACCCTAACCCTAACTCTAACCCTAACCCTAACCCTAACCCTAACCCTAACCTAATCCCAACCCTTACCCTATCCCTAACCCTAACCCTAACCCTAACTTTAACCCTAACCCTAACCCTAACCATAACTTTTACACTAAACCTAACCCTAACCCTACCCCTAACCATTACCCTTAACCAAACTTAAAACTAATTCTAACCCTAACCCTTACCGTAACCTAACCCTAACCCTTTCACTAACCCTAACACTAACCCTTACCCTTACCCTAACCCTAACCCTAAACCGAACCCTCTCCATAACCATGACCCTAACCCTAACCCTAAACCTAACCTCTACCTTAACCCAAAGCCTAACCCTAACCCTAACCCTTGCCCTTACCCTTACCCTTACCCTAACCCTAACTCTAAAACTAACCCTAACTCTAACCCTAACCCTTAGCCTTACCCTAACCCTAACCCTAACCCTAACCCTTACCCTTTACCTAACCCTAAACATAACTCTAACCCTAACACTAACCCTTACACTTACCCTAACCCTAAACTTAACCCTAACCATAACCCTAACCTTAACCTTAACCCCAACACTTACCCTTACCCTAACCCTAACCCTAACCCTAACCCTATCCCTAAACCTTACCCTAACCATAACCTTAACCCTAACCCTAACCCTAACATTTACACTTACCCTAACCCTAACCCTTACCCTAACCCTAACCCTAACCCTAACCCTAAATGTAACCCCAACCCTAAACCTAAACTTAACCCTTACCCTAACTCTAACCCTTAACCTAACCCTAACCCTAACCCTAACCCTAACACTTACCCTTACCCTAACCCTAACACTTATCCTAACCCTAACACTAACTCTAACCCTAACCCTAACCCTAACCCTTAACCTAACCCTAACATTAACCCTAACCCCTAACCCTAACCCTTACAATAAACCTAACCCTAACCCTAACCCATACCCTTACTCTAACACTAACCCTAACTCTAAAACTAACCCTAACCCTAACCCTAACCCTTACCCTAACCCTTACCCTTACCCTAACCCTAACCCTAAAACTAACCCTAACCCTAACCCTAAACCTTACCCTTACCCTAACCCTAACACTAAACCTAACACTAAACCTAACCCTAACCCTTACCTTAAGCCTAACCCTAACCCTAACCTTAACCCTTACCCTTACCCTAACCCTAACCCTAAAACTAACCCCACTCCTAACCATAACACTAACCCTTACCCTTACCCTAACCCTAACACTAAACCTAAACCTAACCATAACCCTATTCCTAACCCTAACACCTAAACCTCACCCTAACCCTAACTGTTACCCTAACCCTAATTCTAACCCTAACCCTAACACTTACTCTTATCCTAACCCTAATCCTTATCCTAACCCTAACCCAACCCTTACCCTTAACCTAACCCTAAAACTAACCCTAACTCCTAACCCTAACTCTTTCCCTAACTCTAACCCTAAACTTAACCCTTACCCTTACCCTAAACCTAACCCTAACTCTAACCCTAACCCTAACACTTACAATAACCCTAACCCTAACCCTTAGGCTAACCCTAACCCTAACCTCAATCTTAACCCTAACCCTGACCCTAACCCTTACACTTACCCTTCCCCTAAACCTAACCCTAAACCTCACCCTTACCCAAACCCTTAACCTAAACCTAACCGTAACTCTAACCCCTAACCATAACCCTTACCGTAACCCTAACCCTAACCCTAACCTTAACCCTAACCCTAAACCTTGACCTTACCCTAACATTAACCCTAAACCTAACCCTAACCCCTAACCCTAACCCTTACTCTAACCCTAACCCTAACGTCAATCTTAACCCTAACCCTAACCCTTACCCTAACCCTAACCCTAACCCTAACCTTAAACCTAACCCTTACCATTACCCTAACGCTAACCCTAAACCTAACCCTAACCCTTACCCTAACCCTTACCCTTACCCTAACCCTAACCGTAAAACTAACCTTAACCCTAACCCTAACCCTTACACTAACCCTAACCCTAACTCTTACCCTTACCCTAACCCTAACTTAAACGTAACCCCAAACCTAAACCTAACCCTAACCCTAACCCTAACCCTTACCCAAACACTAACCCTAACCCTAACCCTAACCCTTACCCTTACCCTAACCCTAACCCTTATCCTAACCGTAACCCTAACCCTTATCCTAACCCTAACCCTAACCCTTAACCTAACCCTAATATTAACCCTAACCCATAACCCTAAACCTTACCCTAAACCTAACTCTAACCCTAACCCTTACCCTTACTCTAACACTAACCCTAATTCTAACCCTAACCCTAACCCTAACCCTAACCCTTACCCTAACCCTAACCCTAACCTTTCCTCTAACTCTAACCCTAACCTCAACCCTAACCCTAACCCTAACCCTTACCCTTAATCTAACCGAAACCCTAACCCTAACCCTTACTCAAACCCTAACCCTCAACTTTAACCTAACCCTAACCCTAACCCTAACCTCAACCTTAACCCTAACCCTAAACCTAAACCTAACCCTAACCCTAACCCTTACCCAAACCCTAACCCTAATCCTAACACTAAACCTACCCTAACCCTAACCTTAACCCTAAGCCTAACCCTAACCCTTACCCTTACCCTAACCCTAACCCTAAACCTAACCTACCCTAACCCTTGCCCTTACCCTCATTCTAACCTTAACCCTAACCCTAACACTAACACTAACCTGAACTCTAACCCTTATCTTTACCCTAAACCTAACCCTAAAACTAACCCTAACCCTAACCCTAACCCTAACCCAAACCCTAACCTTATATTTACCCTAACCCTAAACCTAAACCTAACCCTAAACCTAAACCTAAACCTTACCCTTAGACTAACCCTAACCCTAAACTTAACCCTAAACCTTACCCTTACCCTAACGCTGAACCTAAACCTAACCCTAACCTTAACCCTAACCCTTACCCTTACCCTAACCCTAACCCTAACCCTTACCCTTACCCTAACTCTAACCCTAACCTTAACCATAATCATAACCCTTACCCTAACCCTAACCCTAAACCTAACCCGAACCCGAACCCTATCCCAAACCCTAACTCATATCCTTACCCAAACCCTAACCCTAAACCTAACACTAACCCTTACCCTTACCCTAACCCTAACCCTAACCCTTACCCTAACCCAAACCCTAACCCTAACCCTTACCCTAACCCTAAGCCTAAACCTAACCCGAAACCTACAGCTATCCCTAACCCTACCCTAAACCTAACCCCAACCCTAACACTTACCCTTACACTAAACCTAACCCTAACCCTTACCCTAACCCTAACCCTAAACTTTACCCTAACCCTAACCCTAAGCCTAACCCCTAATCCTAACCCTAAACCTAACTCTATCCCTTACCATACCCCTAACCCTAACCTAAACCTAAGCCTAACCCTAACCCTAAACATAACCTTAACCCTAAACCAAACCCTAACCCTTGCTCTTACCCTAACCCTAACCCTAACCCTAACCCTAACCTAATCCCAACCCTTACCCTATCCCTAACCCTAACCCTAACCCTAACTTTAACCCTAACCCTAACCCTAACCATAACTTTTACACTAAACCTAACCCTAACCCTACCCCTAACCATTACCCTTAACCAAACTTAAAACTAATTCTAACCCTAACCCTTACCGTAACCTAACCCTAACCCTTTCACTAACCCTAACACTAACCCTTACCCTTACCCTAACCCTAACCCTAAACCGAACCCTCTCCATAACCATGACCCTAACCCTAACCCTAAACCTAACCTCTACCTTAACCCAAAGCCTAACCCTAACCCTAACCCTTGCCCTTACCCTTACCCTTACCCTAACCCTAACTCTAAAACTAACCCTAACTCTAACCCTAACCCTTAGCCTTACCCTAACCCTAACCCTAACCCTAACCCTTACCCTTTACCTAACCCTAAACATAACTCTAACCCTAACACTAACCCTTACACTTACCCTAACCCTAAACTTAACCCTAACCATAACCCTAACCTTAACCTTAACCCCAACACTTACCCTTACCCTAACCCTAACCCTAACCCTAACCCTATCCCTAAACCTTACCCTAACCATAACCTTAACCCTAACCCTAACCCTAACATTTACACTTACCCTAACCCTAACCCTTACCCTAACCCTAACCCTAACCCTAACCCTAAATGTAACCCCAACCCTAAACCTAAACTTAACCCTTACCCTAACTCTAACCCTTAACCTAACCCTAACCCTAACCCTAACCCTAACACTTACCCTTACCCTAACCCTAACACTTATCCTAACCCTAACACTAACTCTAACCCTAACCCTAACCCTAACCCTTAACCTAACCCTAACATTAACCCTAACCCCTAACCCTAACCCTTACAATAAACCTAACCCTAACCCTAACCCATACCCTTACTCTAACACTAACCCTAACTCTAAAACTAACCCTAACCCTAACCCTAACCCTTACCCTAACCCTTACCCTTACCCTAACCCTAACCCTAAAACTAACCCTAACCCTAACCCTAAACCTTACCCTTACCCTAACCCTAACACTAAACCTAACACTAAACCTAACCCTAACCCTTACCTTAAGCCTAACCCTAACCCTAACCTTAACCCTTACCCTTACCCTAACCCTAACCCTAAAACTAACCCCACTCCTAACCATAACACTAACCCTTACCCTTACCCTAACCCTAACACTAAACCTAAACCTAACCATAACCCTATTCCTAACCCTAACACCTAAACCTCACCCTAACCCTAACTGTTACCCTAACCCTAATTCTAACCCTAACCCTAACACTTACTCTTATCCTAACCCTAATCCTTATCCTAACCCTAACCCAACCCTTACCCTTAACCTAACCCTAAAACTAACCCTAACTCCTAACCCTAACTTTTCCCTAACTCTAACCCTAAACTTAACCCTTACCCTTACCCTAAACCTAACCCTAACTCTAACCCTAACCCTAACACTTACAATAACCCTAACCCTAACCCTTAGGCTAACCCTAACCCTAACCTCAATCTTAACCCTAACCCTGACCCTAACCCTTACACTTACCCTTCCCCTAAACCTAACCCTAAACCTCACCCTTACCCAAACCCTTAACCTAAACCTAACCGTAACTCTAACCCCTAACCATAACCCTTACCGTAACCCTAACCCTAACCCTAACCTTAACCCTAACCCTAAACCTTGACCTTACCCTAACATTAACCCTAAACCTAACCCTAACCCCTAACCCTAACCCTTACTCTAACCCTAACACTAACGTCAATCTTAACCCTAACCCTAACCCTTACCCTAACCCTAACCCTAACCCTAACCTTAAACCTAACCCTTACCATTACCCTAACGCTAACCCTAAACCTAACCCTAACCCTTACCCTAACCCTTACCCTTACCCTAACCCTAACCGTAAAACTAACCTTAACCCTAACCCTAACCCTTACACTAACCCTAACCCTAACTCTTACCCTTACCCTAACCCTAACTTAAACGTAACCCCAAACCTAAACCTAACCCTAACCCTAACCCTAACCCTTACCCAAACACTAACCCTAACCCTAACCCTAACCCTTACCCTTACCCTAACCCTAACCCTTATCCTAACCGTAACCCTAACCCTTATCCTAACCCTAACCCTAACCCTTAACCTAACCCTAATATTAACCCTAACCCATAACCCTAAACCTTACCCTAAACCTAACTCTAACCCTAACCCTTACCCTTACTCTAACACTAACCCTAATTCTAACCCTAACCCTAACCCTAACCCTAACCCTTACCCTAACCCTAACCCTAACCTTTCCTCTAACTCTAACCCTAACCTCAACCCTAACCCTAACCCTAACCCTTACCCTTAATCTAACCGAAACCCTAACCCTAACCCTTACTCAAACCCTAACCCTCAACTTTAACCTAACCCTAACCCTAACCCTAACCTCAACCTTAACCCTAACCCTAAACCTAAACCTAACCCTAACCCTAACCCTTACCCAAACCCTAACCCTAATCCTAACACTAAACCTACCCTAACCCTAACCTTAACCCTAAGCCTAACCCTAACCCTTACCCTTACCCTAACCCTAACCCTAAACCTAACCCTAACCCTTGCCCTTACCCTCATTCTAACCTTAACCCTAACCCTAACACTAACACTAACCTGAACTCTAACCCTTATCTTTACCCTAAACCTAACCCTAAAACTAACCCTAACCCTAACCCTAACCCTAACCCAAACCCTAACCTTATATTTACCCTAACCCTAAACCTAAACCTAACCCTAAACCTAAACCTAAACCTTACCCTTAGACTAACCCTAACCCTAAACTTAACCCTAAACCTTACCCTTACCCTAACGCTGAACCTAAACCTAACCCTAACCTTAACCCTAACCCTTACCCTTACCCTAACCCTAACCCTAACCCTTACCCTTACCCTAACTCTAACCCTAACCTTAACCATAATCATAACCCTTACCCTAACCCTAACCCTAAACCTAACCCGAACCCGAACCCTATCCCAAACCCTAACTCATATCCTTACCCAAACCCTAACCCTAAACCTAACACTAACCCTTACCCTTACCCTAACCCTAACCCTAACCCTTACCCTAACCCAAACCCTAACCCTAACCCTTACCCTAACCCTAAGCCTAAACCTAACCCGAAACCTACAGCTATCCCTAACCCTACCCTAAACCTAACCCCAACCCTAACACTTACCCTTACACTAAACCTAACCCTAACCCTTACCCTAACCCTAACCCTAAACTTTACCCTAACCCTAACCCTAAGCCTAACCCCTAATCCTAACCCTAAACCTAACTCTATCCCTTACCATACCCCTAACCCTAACCTAAACCTAAGCCTAACCCTAACCCTAAACATAACCTTAACCCTAAACCAAACCCTAACCTAACCCTTGCTCTTACCCTAACCCTAACCCTAAAACTAACACTAACCCTAACCCTAACCCTTACCCTTACCCAAACCCTAACCCTAATTTATACCTAACCCTCACCCTAACCCTAACCCTAACCCTAAACCTAACGCTAATCCTACCCTTATCCTAAACTTAACCCTAACACTAACACTTACCCTTACCCTGACCCCTACCCTAACCCTAACCCTAATCCTAACCCTTACCCTAACCCTAACCCTAACCCTAACCTTTACCCTTACTCTAACACTAACCCTAACCCTAAATCTAATACTTACCCTAACCCTAACCCTAACCCTAACCCTTACCCTTACCCTAACTCTAACCCTAACCTTAACCATAACCATAACCCTAAACATACCCCTTACCCTAACCCTAACCCTAAACTTAATCCGAACCCTAACCCTATCCCAAACCTTAACTCTTATCCTTACCTTAACCCTAACTCTAAACCTAACACTAAACCTTACCCTTACCCTAACCATAACCCTAAACCTAATCCGAACCCTAACACTATCCTAACCCTAACCCTTACCCTTACCCTAACCCTAACCCTTACCTTAACCCTAAACCTTCAACTAACCCTAAAAATAACCCTAACCCCTAACCCTAACCCTTACCCTAAACCTAACCCAACCCCTAACCCTAAACCTAACCTTAAACCTAACCCTAACCCTAACCCTAACCCTAAACTTAATTCTAACCCTAAACCTTACCCTAACCCTTACCCTTACCCTAACCCTAACCCTAAAACTAACCCTAACCCTAACCCTAACTCTTAACCTTACCCTAACCCTAACCCTAAACCTAACCCTAACCCTCACCCTACCCCTGACACCTAAACCTAACCCTAACCCTAACCCTAACCCTTACCCTAACCCTAACCCTAACCCTAACCCTTAACCTTAATCTAACCCAAACACTAACCCTAACCCTTACCCTAACCCTAAACCTAACCCTTTCCCTAACCCTACCCCTAATCCTAACCTCAACCTTATACCTAACCCTAACCCTAACCCTAACCCTTACCCTTACCCTAACCGTAACCCTAAAGCTAACACTAACCCTAACCCTTACCCTTACCCTTACCCTAACCCTAAACCTAACCCTAACACTTGCCCTTAACCCAACCATAAACCTAAACCTAACCTTAAATCTAACCGTAACCCTAACCCTAAATTTAACCCTTTCCCTAACCGTAACCCTAACCCTAACCTTAACCCTAACCCTAACCCTAACCCTTACCCTTAACCTTACCCTAACCCTAAACCTAACCCTAACCCTTGCCCTTACCCTCTCTCTAACCTTAACCCTAACCCTAACCCTAACTCTAACCTGATCTCTAAACCTTATACTTACCCTAACCCTAACCCTAAACCTTACCCTAACCCTAACCCTAAAACTAACACTAACCCTAACCCTAACCCTTACCCTTACCCTAACCCTAACCCTAACCTTAAACCTAACCCTCACCCTAACCCTAACCCTAACCCTAACCCGTAACCCTAAACCTACCCCTAACCCTAACATTTACCCTTACCCTAAACCTAACTCTAAACTTAACGCTAACCCTAACCCTAACCCTAACCCTAACCCTAATCCTTACCATAACCCTCAACCTAACCCTAAACCTTACCCTTTCCCTAACCCTAACCCCACCCCTAACCCTTACCCTAACCCTAACCCTATCCCTAACCCTAACCCTAACCATAACCTTAAACCTAACCCTAACCCTAAACCTAACACTTACCCTTACCCTAACCCTAACCCTAAAACTAACCCTAACGCTAACCATAACCCTTACCCTTACCCTAACCCTAACTCTAACCCTAACCCTAACACTTACACTTACCCTAACCCCCTAACCCTAACCCTAACCCTTACCCTAACCATAACCCTAACCCTAATCCTAACACTTACACTTATCCTAAACCTAACCCTTATCCTAACCCTAACCCTAACCCTTAACCTAACCCTAACCCTAACATTAACCCTAACTGTTACTCTTAACCTAACCCTAAACCTAACTCTAACCCCAACCCTAACCCTAACCCTAACCCTTACCCTAACCTAACCCCAACCCTTACCCTATCCCTAACCCTAACCCTAACCCTAACCTTAACCCTAACCCTAACCCTAACCATAACACTTACACTTACCCTAACCCTAACACTAAGCCTAATCCTTCCCTTAACCCTAACCCTAACCCTAACCCTAACACTTACCCTAACGCTAACCCTAACTTTTACACTAAACCTAACCCTAACCCTAACCCTAACCCTTACCCTTAACCAAACCTAAACCTAATTTTAACCCTAACCAAACCTAACCCTTAACCTAACCCTAACCCTAACCCTTACCCTTAACCTAACCCAAAACCTAACCCTAACCCTAACACTTACTCTAACCTAACCCTAACCCTTACACTAACCCTAACCATAACCCTTACCCTTACCCTAACCCTAAACCTAAACCTAACCCTAACCATAACCCTAACCCTAACCTTAACCATAACCCTAAACCTTGCCCTTACCATAACCCTAACCCTAAACCTAACCCTAAACCTAAGCCTAACACTAACCCTTACCCTTAACCCAATCCTAACCCTAAACCTAACCTCTACCTTAACCCAAAGCCTAACCCTAACCCTAACCCTTGCCCTTACCCTTAACCTAACCCTAACCCTAAAATTAACACTAACCCTAACCCTAACCCTTACCCTTACCCTAACCCTAACTATAAAACTAACCCTAACTCTAACCCTAACCCCTACTCTTACCCTAAACATAACCCTAACAATAAACCTTACCCTCACCCTAACACCTAACCCAAACCCTAACCCTAACCATTATCCTAACCCTAACCCTAACCCTAAGCCTAACCCTTAACCTAACCCTAAGCCTAACACTAACCCTTACCCTTAACCTAACCCTAAACCTAACTCTAACCCTAACACTAATCCTTACACTTGCCCTAACCCTAACATTAACCCTAACCCTAACCCTAACCTTAACCTTAACCCTAAGCTTTACCCTTACCCTAACCCTAACCCTAACCCTAACTCTAACACTTACCCTAAACCTAAACCTTATCCTAACCCTAACACTTACCCTTACCCTAACTGTAACCCTAACCTTAACCCTAACCCTTACCCTTAACTTAACACCTAACCCTAACCCTAACCCTTACCCTAACCATAACCCTAACCGTAACCCTAACCCTAACATTTACACTTACCCTAACTCTAACCCTTATCCTAACCCTAACCCTATCCCTTAACCTAACCCTAACCCTAACACTAACCCTAACAGTTACAATTAACCTAACACCTAACCCTAACCCTAACCCTAACCCTATCCCTTACCCTAACCATAACCTTAACCCTAACCCTAATCGTAACATTTACACTTACCCTAACCCTAAACCTAAACGTAACAACAACCCTAAACCTAAACTTAACCCTTACCCTAACTCTAACCCTTAACCTAACCCTAACCCTAACCCTTATCCTAACCCTAACCCTAACCCTAACCCTAACCCTTAACCTAACCCTAACATTAACCCTAACCCCTAACCCTAACCCTTACAATAAACCTAACCCTAACCCTAACCCATACCCTTACTCTAACACTAACCCTAACTCTAAAACTAACCCTAACCCTAACCCTTACCCTAACGTAACCCTAACCCTTCCTCTAACTCTAACCCTAACCCTAACCCTAACCCTTACCCTTAATCTAACCCAAAACCTAAACCTAACCCTTGCCCTAACCTAACCCTAAACCATACCCTAACCCTAACCCTTACCCTAACGTAACCCTAACCCTTCCTCTAACCCTAACCCTAACCTTAACCCTAACCCTAACCTAACCCTTACCCCAACACTAAGCCTAACCCTGACCCAAACCCTAACCCTAACCCTTACCCTAACCCTAACCCTAACCCTAACCAAAACCCTAACCTGAACTCTAACCCATATACTTACCCTACCCCTAAACCTAAACCTACCCCTAACCCTAAACCTAAACCTTACCATTAGACTAACCCTAAACCTAAACCTTACCCTTACCCTAACCGTAAACCTAACCCTAACCCTAACTCTAATTTTAACCCTAACCCTATCCCTAACACTTACCCTTACCCTAACCCGAACCCTAAACCTAACCCTTACCCTCTCCCAAACTCTACCCTAAACTTAACCATAACCATAAACCTAACCTTTCACCTTACCCTAACCCTAACCCTAACCCTAACCCTAACCCTAAAATTAACACTAACCCTAGCCCCTAACCTTAACTGTAACCCTAAACCTACGCCTAACCCTAACCCTTACCCTTACCCTAAACCTAACTCTAACCTTAACGCTAACCCTAACCCTAAACCTAATCCTAATCCTTACCATAAACCTCAACCTAACCCTAAACCTTACCCTTTCCCTAACCCTAACTCTAAACCTAACCCTTACCCTAACCCTAACCCTAAAACTACCCTAAACCTAACCAAAACCCTTACCGTTACCCTAACCCTAACTCTAACCCTAACCCTAACCCTTACCCTTACCCTAACCCCTAACCCTAATCCTAACCCTAACCCTTACCCTAACCATAACCCTAACCCTAACCTTAAAACTTACACTTACCCTAACCCTAACCCTTATCCTAACCCTAAGCCTAACCCTTAACCTAACCCTAACCCTAACATTAACCCTAACCGTTAATCTTAACCTAACCCTACACTTAATTCTAACCCTAACCCTAACCCCAACCCTTACCCTAACCTAACTCTAACCCTTACCCTATCCCTAACCCTAAACCTAACCTTAATTCTAACCCTAACCCTAAACCTTACCCTTACCCTAACCTTAACCCTAAACCTAACCTTAACACTAACCCTAACCCTAACCTTAACCCTCACCATAACCATTGACCTTACCCTAACACTAACCCCTGACCCTAACTCCAACCCTAACCCTAACCCTAAACCTAACCCTAAACCTAACCCTAACCCTAACCCTAAACCTTACCCTTACCCTAACCCTAACCTAAACCTAACCCTAACCCTAACCCTAACCCTAAACTTAACTCTAACCCTAAACCGTACCCTAACACTTACCCTTACCCTAACCCTAACCCTTATCCTAAACCTAACCCTAAACCTAACCCTAACCCTTAACCTAACCCTAACATTAACCCTAACTCCTAACCCTAACCCTTACCGTAACCCTAACCCTAACCCTTACCCTTACCCTAACACTAACCCTAACTCTAACACTAACCCTAACCCAAACCCTAACCCTTACCTTAACCCTAACCCTAACCCTTCCTCTAACTCTAACCCTAATCTCAACCATAACCCTATCCTTAACCCTAACCCTAAACCTTACCCTTAATCTAACCCAAACTCTAAACCTAACTCTTACCCTAACCCTAACCCTAACCCTAACCCTTTCCCTATACCTAACCCTAATGCTAACCTCAACCTTAACCCTAACCCTAACCCTAACCCTAACAATGACCCTTACCCTTACCGTAACACTAAGCCTAAACATGACCCGAACCCTAACCTTAACACTTACCCTAAACCTAACCCTAATCCTAAACCTAAACCTAACCCTAACCCTAATCTTAAACATAACCCTAACCCTACCCCTAACCCTTACCCTTACCCTAAACCTAACCCTAAACCTAAACGTAACCCTTGCCCTTACCCTCACTCTAACCTTAACCCTAACCCTATCCCTAACACTAACCTGAACTCTAACCCTTATCCTTACCCTAACCATAAACCTAAACCTAACCCGAACCCTAACCCTTACCCTTACCCTAAACCTAACCCTAACACCAACCCTAACCCTAACCTTAACCCTAAACCTAACCGTAACCCTAAAGCTTACCCTTACCTTAACGCTAACCCTAACCCTAGCCTAAACCCTAACCCTAACGCTAACCCTCATCCTTACCCTAACCCTAAAGGTAAACCTAACCCTAACCCTAAACATAAACCTTAACCTTAGATTAACCCTAACCCTAAACCTAGCACTGAGACTTAACCTTACCCTAACCTTAACCCTAAACCTATCCCTAACCTTAACCCTAACCCTTACACTTACCCTAACCCTAACCCTAACCCTTACCCTTACCCTAACTCAAACCCTAACCTTAAACATAACCATAACCCTAACCCTACCACTTACCCTAACCCTAAACCTAACCCGAACCCTAACCCTATCCCAAACCCTAACTCTTATCCTTACCCTAACCCTAACCCTAAACCTAACACTAACCCTTACCCTTACCCTAACCCTAACCCTAACATTAACACTTACACTTACCCTAACCCTAACCCTTATACTAACCCTAATCCTAACCCTTAACCTGACCCTAACGCCAACACTAAACCTAACCATTACCCTAAACGTAACCCTAAACCTAACTCTAACCCTAACCCTAACCCTTACCCTTACCCTAACCTAACACTAACCCTTACCCTATCGCTAACCCTAAACCTAACCCTAACGTTAACACTAACCTTAACCCTAAACCTTACCCTTACCCTAAACCTAACCCTAAACCTAACCCTAACCCTAACCGTAAACTTAACCCTAACCTTAACCCTTGACCTTACTCTAACCCTAACCCTAAACCTAACCCTAACCCTAACCCTAACCCTAAACCTTACCCTTACCCTAACCCTAACCCTAAACCTAACCCTAAGCCTAACCCTAACCCTAACCTTAACTCTAACCCTAAACCTTACCATAAACCTTACCCTTACCCTAAACGTAACCTTAAAACTAACCCTAACCCTAACCCTAACTATTACCCTTACCCTAACCCTAACCCTAAACCTAACCTTAACTCTAACCCTAAACCTTACCATAACCCTTACCCTAACCCTAACCCTAACCCTAACCCTTACCCTTACCCTAACCCTAATCCTAACTCTAACGCCAACCCTAACCCTAACCCTAACCCTTACCCTAAACCTAACCCTAACCCTTACTCAAACCCTAACCCTAACCTCAATCTTAACCCTAACCCTAACCCTCACCCTTACCCTAAACCTTACCCTAACCCCAACCCTAACCCTTACCCTAACCCTAAACCTAAGCCTAACCTCAACGTTAATCCAAAGCCTAAACCTAACCCTTACCCTAACACTTACCCTTCCCCTAACCCTAACTCTAAAACTAACCCTAACCCTAACCCTAACCCTTACACTAACCCTAACCCTAACACTTACCCTTACCCTAACCCTAACCCTAAAAGTAACTCAACCCTATACCTAACCCTAACCCTAACCGTAACCCTAACCCTTACCCTAACCCTAACCCTAACCCTAACCCTTAATCTTACCCTAACATTAACCCTAACACCTAACCCTAACCCTTACCGTAAACCTAACCCTAACCCTAACCGTTACCCTTAATCTAACACTCACCCTAACTCTAACACTAACCGTAACCCAAACCCTAACCCTTACCCTAACCCTAACCCTAACCCTTCCTCTAACTCTAACCCTAACCTCAACCATAACCCTAACCGTAACCCTAACCCTAACCGTTACCCTTAATCTAACCCAAACCCTAAACCTAACCCTTACCCTAATCCTAATCCTAACCCTTACCCTAACCCTAACCCTAATCCTAACCTCAACCTTAACCCTACACCTAACCCTTACCCTAACCCTAACCCTTACCCTTACCCTAACACTAAGCCTAAACCTGACCCAAACCCTAACCCTAACTATTACCCTAACCATAACCCTAATCATAACCCTAAACCTAACCCTAACCCTAAACATAACCCTAACCCTAACAATACCCCTAACCCTTACCCTTACCATAACCCTAACCCTAAACCTAACCCTAACCCTTGCCCTTACCCTCACTCTAACCTTAACCTTAACCCTAACCCTAACATCAACCTGAACTCTAATCCTTATCCTTACCCTAACCCTAACCGTAAACCTAAACCTAACCCTAACCCTTACCCTTAAACTAACCCTAACCCTAACCCTAACCCTAACCTGAACTCTCCCCTTATCCTTACCCTAACCCTAAACCTAAACCTAACCCTATCCCTAAACCTAAACCTTACACTTAGACTAACCCTAACCCTAAACCTAACCCTAAACCTTACCCTTACCCTAACCCTAAACCTAAACCTAACCCTAACCTTAACTCTAACCCTTACCCTTACCCTAACCCTAAACCTAACCATTACCCTTACCCTAAATCTAACCCTAACCTTAACCATAACCATAACCCTAAACCTAACCCTAACCCTAAAACTAACCCTAACCCTAAACCTATCCCTTACCCTTACCCTAACCCTAAACCTCACCCTAACCCTTACCCTTACTCTAACGCTAACCTTAACCCTAACCCTAACCTTAACCCTAACTTTAACCCTAAACCTTACCCTTACCCTTACCCTAACCGTAACCCTAAACCTAACCCTAACACTTACCCTAACCCTAACCCTAACCCTAACACATAACCTTACCCTAACCCTAACCCGAAACCTAACCGTAACCCTAAACCTAACCCTAATCCTAACCCTAACCCTAACACTAAGCATAACCCTAAACCTAACCCTAATAATTAAACCTACCCTACCCTAAACCTAACCTTAACCCCAACCCTAAACCTAACCCAAACCCTAACCCTAACCATTACCCTTACCCTATCCCTAATCTAACCCTAACCCTAACCCTACCCCTAACCCTTATCTTTACCCAAAACCTAACCCTAACCCAATCCCTAACCCTAACCCTAAACCTAAACCTAACCCTTACCCTTACCCTAAACCTAACCCTAAACCTAACCCTAACCCTTACCCTTACCCTAACCCTAACCATAACCCTAACACTAACCCTAACCTTAACCCTAAGCCTTACCCTAACCCTAACGCTAACCCTACCCTGTATCCTTACCCTACCCCTAACCCTAACCCTAACCCTAAACCTAACCGTAACCCTAAACCTAACCCTAACCCTAACGTTAACCCTTACCCTTACCCTAACCCTAACCCTAACCCTAAACCTATCCGTAACCCTTAACTTAACCCTAACCCTTACCCTTACCCTAAATCTAACCCTAACCCTAAGTTTACCCTTACCCTTACCCTAACCCTAAACCTAACCCTAAACTTACCCTTACCCTAACCCTAACACTAACCCTTACCCTAACTCTAACCCTAACCCTAACCATAATCCTAACCCTTACCCTAACCAACCCTAAACCTAATTCTAACCCTAACCTGTAACCTAACCCTAACCCTGACGCTAACCCTTACCCTTAACCTAACCCTAAACCTAACTCTAACCCTAACCCTAACCCTAACCCTTACCCTTAATCTAACCTAAATGTAACACTTACCCTAACCCTAACACTAACCCTAACACTAACCTTAACCCTAACCCTAACCAGAACCCTAACCCTTACCCTTACCCTAAACCCTAACCCTAAACCTAACCCTAATCCTAACCCAAACCCTAAACTTAACCCTAACCCTAACCCGTGCCCTTACCCTAACCCTAACCGTAAACCTAACCCTAACACTAACGCTAATCCTAACCCTTACACTTACCCTAACCCTAACCCTAAACCTAACCCTAACCCTATCCCTAACCCTTACCTTGACCCTAACCCTAACCCTAACCCTTAACCTTACCCTAACCCTAAACCTAAAACTAACCCTAACCCTAACCATAACCCTAACGCTTACCCTTACCCTAACCCTAACCCTTATCCTAACCCTAACCCAACCCTAACCCTTAACCTAACCCTAACACTAAACCTAAACCTTACCATTAGACTAACCCTAACCCTAAACCTTACCCTTACCCTAACCCTAAACCTAATCCTAACCCTTACCCTTACCCTAACCCTAACCATAACCCTAACACTAACCCTAACCTTAACCCTAAGCCTTACCCTAACCCTAACGCTAACCCTAAACCGTATCCTTACCCTATCCCTAACGCTAACCCTAACCGTAACCCTAAACCTAACCGTACACCTAAACCTAACCCTAACCCTTAAGCTAACCTTAACCCTTACCCTTACCCTAACCCTAACCCTAACCCTAAACCTAAACGTAACCCTTAACTTAACCCTAACCCTTACCCTTACCCTAAACCTAAATCTAACCCTAAGTTTACCCTTACCCTTACCCTAACCCTAAACCTAACCCTAAACCTTACCCTTACCCTAACCCTAACACTAACCCTTACCCTAACTCTAACTCTAACTCTAACTCTAACCCAAACACGTACCCTAAACCTAACCCTAACCATAACCCTTACCCTAACCTTAACCCTAACCCTAACCCTAACACTAACACTTATCCTAACCATAACCCTAACCCTTACCCTTAACCAACCCTAAACCTAATTCTAACCCTAACCTGTAACCTAACCCTAACCCTAACCCGAACCCTTACCCTTAACCTAAACCTAAACCTAACTCTAATCCTAACCCTAACCCTTACTCTTAATCTAACCTAAACGTAACACTTACCCTAACCCTAACACTAACCCTAACACTAACCTTAACCCTAACCATAACCAGAACCCTAACCCTTACCCTTACCCTTACCCTAACCCTAACCCTAAACCTAACCCTAACCATAACCCTAACCCTAAACTTAAATCTAACCCTAACCCGTGCCCTTACCCTAACCCTAAGCGTAAACCTAACCCTATCACTAACGCTAACCCTAACCCTTACCCTTACCCTAACCCTAACAGTAATCCTAATCCTAACCCAAGCCCTAACCCTTACCTTGACCCTAACCCTAACCCTAACCCTAACCCTTACACTTACACTAACCCTAACCCTTATCCTAACCCTAACCCAACCCTAACCCTTAACCTAAACTTAACACTAAAACTAACCCCTAACCCTAACCCTTACCCTAACCCTAACCCTAACCCTAACCCTTACCCTTACCCTAACCCTAACCCTAACCCTAACCCTAACTCTAACCCTAACCCTAACACTTACCCTAACTCTAACCCTAACCCTTACGCTAACCCTAACCCTAACATCAATCTTAACCCTAACCCTAACCCTAACCCTTACCCTTACCCTAACCCTAACCCTAACCCTCACCCTTACCCAAACCCTTAACCTAAACCTAACCGTAACTCTAAACCCTAACCATAACCCTTACCGTAAACCTAACCATAACCCTAACCCTAACCTTTACCTTACTCTAACCCTAACCCTAACTCTAACCCTAACCCTAACCCTAACCCTAACCCTTACCCTAACCCTAACCCTAAGCCTTCCACTAACTCTAACACTAACCTCAACCATAACCCTAACCCTAACCCTAACCTTACCCTTAACCTAACCCTAACCCTAACACTAACCCTTACCCTGCCCCTAACACTAAGCCTAACCCTGACCCTAACCCTAACCCTAACCCTTAGGCTAACCCTAATCCTAATCCTAACCCTAAACCTAACTCTAAACCTAACCCTACTCTAAACCTTACCCTTACCCTCACACTAAACTTAACCCTAACCCTAACCATAACCATAACCTGAACTCTAACCCATATCCTTACCCTACCCCTAAACCTAAACCTAACCCTAACCCTAAACCTAAACCTTACCATTAAACTAACCCTAACCCTAAACCTAACCCTTATCCTAACCGTAAACCTAACCCTAACCCTAACTCTAATTTTAAACCTAACCCTATCCCTAACACTTAACCTTACTCTAACCCTAACCCTAAACCTAACCCTTACCCTAACCTTAACCATAACCATAACCCTAACCGTTCCCCTTATTCTAACCCTAACCCTAACCCTAACACTAAACCTAACCCAAACCCTAACCCTATCCCTAACCCTAACTCTTATCCTTACCCTAACCCTAAAATTAACACTAACCCTAACCCCTAACCTTAACCGTAACCCTAAACCTACTCCTAACCCTAACATTTACCCTTATCCTAAACCTAAAGCTAACCTTAACGCTAACCCTAACCCTAACCCTAACCCTAATCCTTACCATAACCCTCAACCTAACCATAAACCTTACAATTTCCCTAACCCTAACCCTACCCCTAACCTTTACCCTTACCCTAAACCTAACCCTAACCCTAACCCTAACCCTAACCCTAAACTTAAACCTAACCCTAACCCTAAAACTAACACTTACCCTTACCCTAACCCTAACACTAAAACTAACCCTAACGCTAACCATAACCCTTACCCTTACCCTAACCCTAACTCTAACCCTAACCCTAACCCTTACCCTTACCCTAACCCCTAACCCTAACCTTAACCCTAACCCTTACCCTAACCATAACCCTAACCCTACTCCTAACACTTACACTTACCCTAACCCTAACCCTTAACCTAACCCTAACCCTTAACCTAACCCTAACCCTAACATTAACCCTAACCGTTACTCTTAACCTAACCCTAAACCTAACTCTAACCCTAACCCTAACCCTAACCCTAACCCTTACCTAAACTAACCCCAAACCTTACCCTAAACCTAACCCTAACCCTATCCCTAACTTTAACCCTAACCATAACACATACCCTTACCCTAACCCTAATCCTAAGCCTAAACCTTCCCTTAACCCTAACCCTAACCCTAACCCTAACACTTACCATAACCCTAACTCTAACTTTTACACTAAACCTAACCCTAATCCTAACCCTAAACCTTACCCTTAACCAAACCTAAACCTAATTCTAACCCTAACCCTTACCCTAACCTAACCCTAACCCTTACACTAACCCTAACACTAACCCTTACCCTTACCCTAACCCTAAACCTAAACCGAACCCTATCCATAACCCTAACCCTAACCTTAACCCTAAACCTAAACCTTGCCCTTACCATAACCCTAACCCTAAACCTAACCCTAACCCTAAACCTAACCCTAACACTATCCCTTACCCTTAACCTAACCCTAACCCTAAACCTAACCTCTACCTTAACCCAAAGCCTAACCCTAAACCTAACCCTTGCCCTTACCCTTACCCTAACCCTAACCCTAAAACTAGCCCTAACCCTAACCCTAACCCTTACCCTTACCCTAACCCTTACTCTAAAACTAACCCTAACTCTAACCCTAACCCTTACCCTTAACCTAACCCTAAACTTAACACTAAACCTTACCCTCACCCTAACACCTAACCCAAACCCTAACCCTTATCTTAACCCTAACCCTAACCCTAAGCCTAACCCTTAACCTAACCCTAACCCTAACCCTAACCCTTACCCTTAACCTAACCCTAAACCTAACTCTAACCCTAACACTAACCCTTACACTTACCCTAACTCTAATCTTAACCCTAACCCTAAGCCTAACCTTAACCTTAACCCTAACCCTTACCCTTACCCTAACCCTAACCCTAACCCTAACTCTAACACTTACCCTAACCCTAAACCTTATCCTAACCCTAACACTTACCCTTCCCCTAACTCGAAACCTAACCTTAACCCTAATCCTTAGCCTTACCCTAACCGTAACCCTAACCCTAACTCTAACACTTACCCTAACCCTAAACCTAACCCTTACCCTTACCCTAACTCTAACCCTAACCTTAACCATAACAACAAACCTAAACGTTCCCCTTACCCTAACCCTAACCCTAACACTAACCCTAAACCTAAACCGAAACCTAACCGTATCCTTAACCCTAACTCTTATCCTTACCTTAACCCTAACCGTAAAATTAACACTAACCCTAACCCCTAACCTTAAACATAACCCTAACCCTAACCCTAACCCTTACCCTAACCCCAACCCTAACCCTAACCCAAACCCTAACCTTACCCAAACCCTAACCCTAACCCTAACCCTAACCTTAACCCTAACCCTAACCCTAACACTTGCCCTTACCCTATCCCTAACCCTAATCCTAACACTAACCCTAACCCTTACCCTTACCCTAACCTAACCCCAACCCTTACACTATGCTTAACCCTAACCCTAACGCTATCCTTAACCCTAACCCTCACCCTAACCATAACACTTACCCTTACCCTAACCCTAACACTAAGCCTAACCCTTCCCTTAACCCTAACCCTAACCCTAAAACTAACCCTAAACCTAATCCTAACCCTTACCCTTACCCTAACCCTTACATTAAAACTAACCGTAACTCTAACCCTAACCCTTAGCCTTACCCTAACCCTAACCCTAACACTAAACCTTACCCTCACCCTAACACCTAACCCAAACCCTAACCCTAACCCTTATCCTAACCCTAACCCTAACCTGACCTCTAGCCCTTATATTTACCCTAACACAAAACCTAAAACTTACCCTTAAACTAACCCTAACCCTAACCCTAACCCTAACCCTTACCCTAACCCAAACCCTAACCCTAAACCTTACCCTAACCCTAAGCCTAAACCTAACCCGAACCCTAACCCTATCCCTAGCCTTACCCTAACCCTAACCGTAACCCTAACCCTAACCCTAACCATTACCCTTACCCTAACCCTAACCCTTACCCTAACCATAACCCTAACCCTTACCCTAACCCTAACCCTAACCCTAACCCAAACCCTAACCTAACCCAAACCCTAACCCTAACCCTAACCTTAACCCTAACCCTAACCCTAACACTTGCCCTTACCCTAACCCTAACCCTAATCCTAACACTAACCCTAACCCTTACCCTTACCCTAACCTACCCCCAACCCTTACCCTATTGCTAACCCTAACCCTAACCCTAACCTTAACCCTAACTCTAACCCTAACCATAACACTTACACTTACCCTAACCCTAACCCTAAGCCTAACCCTTCCCTTAACCCTAACCCTAACCCTAACCCTAACCCTAAAACTAACCCTAACCCTAACCCTTACCCTTACCCTAACCCTTACTCTAAAACTAACCCTAACTCTAACCCTAACCCTTAGCCTTACCCTAACCGTAACCCTAACACTAAACCTTACCCTCACCCTAACACCTAACCCAAACCCTAACCCTAACCCTTATCCTAACCCTAACCCTAACCCTAAGCCTAACCCTTAACCTAACCCTAAACCTAACCCTAACCCTTACCCTTAACCTAACCCTAAACCTAACTCTAACCCTAACCCTAACCCTTAGCCTTACCCTAACCCTAACCCTAACCCTAACCCTAACCCTAACCCTTAGCCTTACCCTAACCCTAACCCTAACCCTAACTCTAACACTTACCCTAACCCTAAACCTAACCCTAACCCTAACCCTTAACCTTACACTAACTCTAACCCTAACCTTAACCATAACAATAACCCTAACCGTTCCCCTTACCCTAACCCTAACCCTAACACTAACCCTAAACCTAAACCGAACCCTAACCGTATCCCTAACGCTAACTCTTATCCTTACCCTAACCCTAACCCCAACTTTAACCCTAACCCTAACCATAACCATAACACTTACCCTTACCCTAACCCTAACCCTAAGCCTAAACCTTCCCTTAACCCTAACCCTAACCCTAACTTTTACACTAAACCTAACCCTAACCCTAACCCTAACCCTAACTTTACACTAAAACTAACCCTTAACCTAACCCTAACCCTTACCCTTAACCTAACCCTAAACCTAACCCTAACCCTAACCCTTACCCTAACCTAACCCTAACCCTTACACTAACCCTAACACTAACACTTACCCTTACCCTAACCCTAAACCTAAACCGAAACCTATCCATAACCCTAACCCTAACCTTAACCTTAACCCTAACCCTTGTCCTTACCATAACCCTAACCCTAAAACTAACCATAACCCTAAACCTAACCCTAACACTAACCCTTACCCTTAACCTAACCCTAACCCTAAACCTAAACTCTAACTTAACCCAAAGCCTAACCCTAACCCTAACTCTTGCCCTTACTCTTACCCTAACCCTAACCCTAAAACTGACCCTAACCCTAACCCTAACCCTTATCCTTACCCTAACCCTAACTCTAAAACTAACCCTAACTCTAACCCTAACCCTTAGCCTTACCCTAACCCTAACACTAACACTAAACCTTACCTTCACCCTAACACCTAACCCAAACCCTAACCCTAACCCTTATCCTAACCCTAACCCTAACCCTAAGCCTAACCCTTAACCTAACCCTAACCCTAAACCTAACCCTTACCCTTAACCTAAACATAAACCTAACTCTAACCCTAACACTAACCCTTACACTTACCCTAACCCTAACCTTAACCCTAACCCTAACCCTAACTTTAGCCTTAACCCTATCCCTTATCCTTACCCTAACCCTAACCCTAACCCTAACTCTAACACTTACCCTAACCCTAAAACTTATCCTAACCCTAACACTTACCCTTACCCTAACTCGAAACCTAACCTTAACCCTAACCCTTAGCCTTACCCGAACCCTAACCCTAACCCTAACTCTAACACTTACCCTAAACCTAAACCTAACCCTAACCCTTACCCTTACCCAAACTCTAACCCTAAACTTAACCATAACAACAACCCTAACCGTTCCCCTTACCCTAACCCTAACCCTAACACTAACCCTAAACCTAAACCGAACCCTAGCCGTATCCCTAACCCTAA
Organism: Megascapheus bottae; assembly: GCF_031878675.1. Classification (NCBI taxonomy): domain Eukaryota; kingdom Metazoa; phylum Chordata; class Mammalia; order Rodentia; family Geomyidae; genus Megascapheus; species Megascapheus bottae. The sequence goes on along the minus strand of NW_028327804.1, from coordinate 363,155 downwards.
CTTTTATCCTTACCTTAACCCTAAATCTAAACCTAACCATAACCCTTACCCTTACTCTAACCCTAACCCTAACCTTAACCCTAACTCTAAACTTAAGCCTAACCCTTACCCTAAACCTAACCCTAACCCTAACCCTCACATTACCCTTACCCTAACCCTAACCCTAACCCTTACCTTAAACCTAACCCTTACCCTTACCATAACCCTAACCCTAAACCTAACCCTAACCCTTACCCTTACACTAAGCCTAAACCCTAACACTAACCCTAACCCTAACCCTACCCTTAACCCTAACCCTTACCCTGACCCTAAACCTAACCCTAACCCTACCCTTACCCTTATCCTTACCGTAACCATAACCCTAACCCTAAACCTTACCCAAACCCTAAACCTAACCCTAACCCTAACCCTAACCCTAACACTTACCCTAAACCTAATCCTAACCCTAACCCTTACTCTTACCCTAACCCTAACTTTTACACTAAACCTAACCCTAACCCTAACACTAACCCTTACCCTTAACCAAACCTAAACCTAATTCTAACCCTACCCATAACCCTAACTCTTAACCTAACCCTAACCCTAACCCTAAACCTTACCCTTACCCTAACCCTAACCCTAACCCTAACCTGAACTCTACCCCTTATCCTTACCCTAACCCTAAACCTAAACCTAACCCTATCCCTAAACCTAAACCTTACCCTTAGACTAACCCTAACCCTAAACCTAACCCTAAACCTTACCCTTACCCTAACCATAAACCTAAACCTAACCCTAACCTTAGCCCTAACCCGTACCCTTACCCTAACCATAACCCTAACCCTTACCCTTACCCTAAATCTAACCCTAACCTTAACCATAACCATAAGCCTAAACCTACCCCTTACCCTAACCCTAACCCTAAACCTAACCCGAACCCTAACCCTATCCCAAACCCTAACCTCTATCCTTCCCCTAACCCGAACACTAAACCTAACACTAACCCTTACCCTTACCCTAACCCTAACCCTAACCCTTACCCTAACCCAAACCCTAACCCTAACCCTTACCCTAACCCTAAGCCTAAACCTAACCCGAACCCTAACCCTATCCCTAACCTTACCCTTAACCTAACCCTAATTTAACCATTACCCTTAACCTAACCCTAACCCTAACCCTTATCCTAACCATAACCCTAACCCTTACCCTAACCCTAACCCTAACCCTAACCCAAACCCTAACCTAACCCAAACCCTAACCCTAACCTTAACCATAACCTTAACCCTAACCCTAACACTTGCCCTTACCCTAACCCTAACCCTAATCCTAACACTAACCCTAACCCTTACCCTTAACCTAACCCTAACCCTAAACCTAACCCTCACCCTAACCCTAAACCTAACCCTAACCCTAAACCTAACCCTAATCCTAACCTTATCCTAAACCTAACCCTAACACTAACAGTTACCCTTACCCTGACCCCTACCCTAACCCTAACCCTAACCCTAACCCTTACCCTAACCCTAAACCTAAACCTAACCCTTACACTTACCATAACCCTAAACCTAACCCTAACCTTAATCCTAACCCTAACCATAACCCATACCCTAACCCTACCCTTAACCCCAACTCTAAACCTTACCCTTACCCTAAACGTAACCCTAACCCTTACTCAAACCTAACCCTAACCCTAACCCTAACACTTACACTTACCCTAACGCCAACCCTAAACATAATCCTAACCCTAACCCTAACACATACCCTTACGCTAACCCAAACCGTAACCATAAACATAACCCTAACCCTAACCATAACCCTTAACCTAACCCTATCCCTAACCCTAACCCTTACCCTTACCCTAACCCTAACCCTAAACTTAAGCCCAACCCTAAACCTAATCCTAACCCTAACCCTTACCCTTACCCTAACCCTAACCCTAACCCTAACCCTAACCCTAACCCTAAACCTAACCCTAAACTTACCCTTACCCTCACCCTAACCCTAATCTTAACCCTAACCCTAACCTTAACCCTAACCCTTACCCTTACCCAAACCCTAACCCTAACCCTATCCCTAAGCCTAACCCTAACCCTAAACCTAACCCTTACCCTTACCCTAACCCTAATCCTAAACCTAACCATAACCCTTACCCTTACCCTAACCCTAACCCTAACCCTAAACTTAACCCTAACCCTTAACCTAACCCTAACCCTAACCCTAACCCTCACCTTACCCTTACCCTAACCCTAACCCTAACCCTTACCTTAAACCTAACCCTTACCCTTACCATAACCCTAACCCTAAACCTAACCCTAACACTAACCCTAACCCTAACACTTACCCTAAACCTAATCCTAACCCTAACCCTTACTCTTACCATAACCCTAACCATAACTTTTACAGTAAACCTAACCCTAACCCTAACCCTAACGCTTACCCTTAACCAAACCTAAACCTAATTCTAACCCTAACCATAACCCTAACCCTTAACCTAACCCTAACCCTAACCCTAACCCTTACCCTTACCCTAACCCTAACCCTAACCCTAACCTGAACTCTACCCCTTATCCTTACCCTAACCCTAAACCTAAACCTAACCCTATCCCTAAACCTAAACCTTACCCTTAGACTAACCCTAACCCTAAATCTAACCCTAAACCTTACCCTTACCCTAACCCTAAACCTAAACCTAAACCTAACCTTAGCCCTAACCCGTACCCTTACCCTAACCCTAACCCTAACCCTTACCCTTACCCTAAATCTAACCCTAACCTTAACCATAACCATAACCCTAAACCTACCCCTTACCCTAACCCTAACCCTAAACCTAACCCGAACCCTAACCCTATCCCAAACCCTAACCTCTATCCTTACCCTAACCCGAACACTAAACCTAACACTAACCCTTACCCTTACCCTAACCCTAACCCTAACCCTTACCCTAACCCAAACCCTAACCCTAACCCTTACCCTAACCCTAAGCCTAAACCTAACCCGAACCCTAACCCTATACCTAACCTTACCCAAAACCTAACCGGAACCATAACCATTACCCTTACCCTAACCCTAACCCTAACCCTTATCCTAACCATAACCCTAACCCTTACCCTAACCCTAACCCTAACCCTAACCCAAACCCTAACCTAACCCAAACCCTAACCCTAACCTTAACCCTAACCTTAATCATAACCCTAACCCTAACCCTAACCCTTACCCTAACCCTAAACCTAACCCTAACCCTTACCCTTACCATAACCCTAAACCTAACGCTAACCTTAATACTAACCCTAACCATAACCCATACCCTAACACTACCCTTACCCCTAACTCTAAACCTTACCCTTGCCCTAAACGTAACCCTAACCCTTACTAAAACCTAACCCTAACGCTAACCCTAACCCTTACGCTTCCCCTAACGCCAACCCTAAACATAATCCTAACCCTAACCCTAACACATACCCTTACGCTAACCCTAAACGTAACCCTTACCCTAAACATAACCCTTACCCTAACCCTATCCCTAACCCTCACCCTTACCCTTACCCTAACCCTAACCCTAACCTTAACCCCAACCCTAAACCTAATCCTAACCCTAACCCTTACCCTTACCCTAACCCTAAACCTAACTCTAACCCTAACCCTAACCCTAAACCTAACCCTAAACTTACCCTTACCCTCACCCTAACCCTAACCTTAACAATAACCCTAACCTTAACCCTAACCCTTACCCTTACCCAAACCCTAACCCTATCCCTAAGCCTACCCTAACCCTAAACCTAACCCTTACCCTTACCCTAACCCTAACCCTAAACCTAACCATAACCCTTACCATTACCCTAACCCTAACCCTAACCCTATCCCTAAACTTAACCCTAACCCTTAACCTAACCCTAACCCTAACCCTCACCTTACCCTTACCCTAACGCTAACCCTAACCCTTACCTTAAACCTAACCCTTACCCTTACCATAACCCTAACCCTAAACCTAACCCTAAGCCTTACCCTTTCACTAAGCCTAAACCCTAACCCTAACCATAACCCATACCCTAACCTTAACCCTAACCCTTACCCTTACCCTAAACCTAACCCTAACCCTACCCTTACCCTTACCCTTACCCTAACCCTAACCCTAACCCTAACCCTTACCCAAACCCTAAACCTAACCCTAACCCTAACCCTAACCCTAACACTTACCCTAAACCTAATCCTAACCCTAACCCTTACTCTTACCCTAACCCTAACCCTAAACTTAACCCCAAACCTAAACCTAACCGTAAACCTAACCGTTACCCTAACACTTACCCTAACCCTAACCCTAACCATAACACTTACCCTTACCCTAACCCTAATCCTAAGCCTAACCCTTCCCTTAACCCTAACCCTAACCCTAACCCTAACACTTACAGTAACCCTAACCCTAACTTTTACACTAAACCTAACCCTAACCCTAACCCTAACCCTTACCCTTAACCTAACCCTAAACCTAACCCCTAACCCTAACCCTAAACCTTAACCTAACCCTAACCCTAACCCTAACCCTTACCCTTAACCTAACCCTAAACCTAACCCCTAACCCTAACCCTTACCCTAACCCTAACCCTAACCCTAACCCTTACCCTTACCCTAACCCTAACCCTAACTCTAACCATAACTCTAACCCTAACCCTAACCCTTACCCTAACCCTAACCCTAACCCTTACGCTAACCCTAACCCTAACCTCAATCTTAAACCTAACACTAACCCTAACCCTTACCCTCATGCTAACCCTAACCCTAACCCTCAGCCTTACCCAAACCCTTAACCTAAACCTAACCGTAACTCTAACCCCTAACCATAACCGTTCCCGTAAACCTAAACATAAACCTAACCCTAACCTTTACCCTTACTCTAACCTTAACCCTAACTCTAACCCTAACCCTAACCTTAACCCTTACCCTAAACCTAAGCCTTCCTCTAACTCTAACCCTAACCTCAACCATAACCCTAACCCTAACCCTAACCTTACCCTTAACCTAACCCTCACACTAACACTAACCCTTACCCTGCCCCTAACACTAAGCCTAACACTTAGGGTAACCCTAACCCTAATCCTTACCCTAAACCTAACTCTAAACCTAACCCTACTCTAAACCTTACCCTTACCCTTACCCTAACCTTAACCTAACCCTAACCCTAAACCTAAACCTAACCCTAACCCTAAACCTAAACCTTACCATTAGACAAATCCTAACCCTAAACCTTACCCTTACCCTAATCGTAAACCTAACCCTAACCCTAACTGTAATTTTAACCCTAACCCTATCCCTAACACTTACCCTTACCTAACCCTAACCCTAACCCTAACCCTAACCCTAACCCTAACCCTAACTCTAACACTTACCCTAACCCTAAACATAACCCTTACACTTACCCTAACTCTAACCCTAACTTTAACCATAACAATAACCCTAACCGTTCCCCTTATCCTAACCCTAACCCTAACACTAACCCTAAACCTAACCCGAACCCTAAACCTATCCCTAACCCTAACTCTTATCCTTACTCTAAACCTAATCCTGAAATTAACACTAACCCTAACCCCTAACCTTAAACATAACCCTAACCCTAACGCTAACCCTTACCCTTACCCTATCCCTAACCTTAACTCTAACCCTAACCCTATTCCTAACCCTAACGCTAACCCTAATCCTTACCAAATCCTTAAACCTAACCCTAAACCTTACCCTTTCCCTAACCCTAACCCTACCCCTAACCCTTACCCTTACCCTAACCCTAACCCTAACCCTAAAACTAACCCTAACGCTAACCCTAATGCTTACCCTTACCCTAACCCTAACCCTAACCCTTACCCTTAACCTAACACCTAACCCTAACCCTAACCCTTACCCTAACCATAACCGTAACCCTAACCCTAACCCTAATATTTACACTTACCCTAACCCTAACCCTTACCCTAACCATAACCCTAACCCTAACCCTAACCCTAACCCTAACCCTAACATTTACACTTACCCTAATTCTAACCCTTATCCTAACCCTAACCCTAACCCTTAACCTAACCCTAACCCTAACATAACCCTAACCATTACCCTTAACCTAACACCTAACCCTAACCCTAACCCTATCCCTTACCCTAACCATAACCTTAACCCTAACCCTAATCCTAACATTTACACTTACCCTAACCCTAACCCTTACCCTAACCCTAACCCTAACCCTAACCCTAAACGTAACCCCAACCCTAAACCTAAACTTAACCCTTACCCTAACTCTAACCCTTAACCTAACCCTAACCCTAACCCTAACCCTAACACTTACCCTTACCCTAACCCTAACCCTTATCCTAACCTTAACCCTAACCCTAACCCTAACCCTTAACCTAACCCTAACATTAACCCTAACCCCTAACCCTAACCCTTACAATAAACCTAACCCTAACCCTAACCCATACCCTTACTCTAACACTAACCCTAACTCAAAAACTAACCCTAACCCTAACCATAACCCTTACCCTAATGTAACCCTAACCCTTCCTCTAACTCTAACCCTAACCTCAACCATAAACCTAACCCTAACCCTAACCCTAACCCTTACCCTTAATCTAACCCAAAACCTAAACCTAACCCTTGCCCTAACCTAACCCTAAACTTTACCCTAACCCTAACCCTTACCCTAACGTAACCCTAACCCTTCCTCTAACCCTAACCCTAACATTAACCCTAACCCTAACCTAACCCTTACCCCAACACTAAGCCTAACCCTGACCCAAACCCTAACCCTAACCCTTACCCTAACCCTAACCCTAACCCTAACCGTTCCCCTTACCCTAACCCTAACCCTAACCTAACCCTAACCCTTGCCCTTACCCTCACTCTAACCTTAACCCTAACCCTAACCCTAACACCAACCTGAACTCTAACCCTTATCCTTACCCTAACCCTAACCTTAAACCCAAACCTAACCCTAACCCTTACCCTTACCCTAACGCTAAACCTAACCTTAACCTGAACTCTTCTCCTTATCCTTACCCTAAACCTAAACCTAAACCTAACCCTATCCCTAAACCTAAAACTTACCCTTACACTAACCCTAACCCTAAACCTAACCCTAAACCTTACCCTTATCCTAACCCTAAACCTAAACCTACCCCTTACTCTAACCCTAACCCTAAACCTAACCCGAACCCTAACCCTATCCCAAACCCTAACCTCTAACCTAACCCTAACCCTTACCCTAACCCTTACCATAACCCTAACCCTAACCCTAACCCTAACCCTAACCCTTACCCTAACCCAAACCCTAACCCTAACCCTTCCACTAACCCTAAGCCTAAACCTAACCTGAACCCTAACCCTATCCCTAACCCTACCCTAACCCTAACCCTAACCCTAACCCTAACCATTACCCTTACCCTAACCCTAAACCTAACTCTTACCCTAACCAATACCCTAACCCTTACCCTAACCCTAACCCTGACCCTAACCCAAACCCTAACCTAACCCAAACCCTAACCAAAACCCTAACCCTAACCCTAAACCTAACACTTGCCCTTACCCTAACCCTAACCCTAATCCTAACACTAACCCTAACCCTTACCCTTACCCCAACCCTAACCCTAAACCTAACCCTCACCTTAAACCTAACCCTAAGCCTAACCCTAAACCTAACCCTAATCCTACCCTTATCCTAAACCTAACCCTAACAGTAACAGTTACCCTTACCCTGACCCCTACCCTAACCCTAACCCTAACCCTTACCCTAACCCTAAACCTAACTCTAACCCTTACCCTTACCATAACGCTAAACCTAACTCTAACCTTAATCCTAACCCTAACCATAACCCATACCCTAACCCTACCTCTACCCCTAACTCTAAACCTTACCCTTACCCGAAACATAAACCTAACCCTCACCCAAACCTAACCCTAACCCTAACCCTGACCCTAACCCTAACCCTTACGCTTACCCTAACGCCAAACCTAAACATAATCATAACCCTAACCATAACACATACCCTTACGCTAACCCTAACCGTAACCGTAACCCTAACCCTAACCCTAACCATAACCCTTACCCTAACCCTATGCCTAACCCTAACCCTTACCCTTACCCTAACCCTAACCCTAACCTTAACCCCAACCCTAAACCTAAACCTAACCCTAATCCTTACCCTTACCCTAACCCTAAACCTAACCCTAAACTTACCCTTACTCTCACCCTAACCCTAACCTTAACCCTAAACCTAACCTGACCCCTAACCCTTACCCTTACCCAAACCCTAACTCTAACCCTATCCCTAAGCCTAACCCTAACCCTAAACCTAACCCTTACCCTTACCCTAACCCTAACCCTAAACCTAACCATAACCCTTACCCTTACCCTATTCCTAACCCTAAACCTAACTCTAAACTTAACCCTAACCCTTACCCTAACCCTAACCCTAACCCTAACCCTCACCTTATCCTTACCCTAACCCTAACCCTAACTCTAAACTTAAACCTAACCCTTACCCTTACCCTAACTCTAACCATAAACCTAACCCTAACCCTTAACCTTACACTAAGCCTAAACCCTAACCCTAACCCTAACCATAACCATAACCTTAACCCTAACCCTTACCCTAAACCTAACCTTAACCCTACCCTTACCCTTACCCTTACTATAACCCTAACCCTAAACCTTACCCAATCCCTAAACCTTAACGCTTGCCCTTACCCTTACCCTAACCCTAACTCTAAAACTAAACCTAACCCTAACCCTAACCCTTACCCTTACCCTAACCCTAACTCTAAAACTAAACCTAACTCTAACCCTAACCCTAACCCTTATCCTAACCCTAACCCTAACCCTAAACCTAACCCTAACCCTTAACCTTACACTAAGCCTAAACCCTAACCCTAACCCTAATCCTAACCCTGACCTTAACCCTAACCCTTACCCTTACCCTAAACCTAACCTTAACCCTACCCTTACCCTTACACTTACCATAACCCTAACTCTAACCCTTACCCAATTCCTAAACCTAACCCTAACCCTAACCCTAACCCTAAAACTTACCCTAAACCTAATCCTAACCCTAACCCTTACTCTTACCCTAACCCTAATCCTAACACTTACCCTAACCCTAACCCTAACTTTTACACTAAACCTAACCCTAACCCTAACCCTAACCCTTACCCTTAACCAAACCTAAACCTAATTCTAACCCTAACCATAACCCTAACCCTTAACCTAACCCTAACCCTAACCCTAACGCTTACCCTTAACCTAACCCTAAACCTAACCCTAACCCTAACCCTTACCCTAACCTAACCCTAACCCTTACCCTAACCCTAACCCTAACCCTTACCCTTACCCTAACCCTAAACCTAAACCTAACCCTAACCATAACCCCAACCCTAACCTTAACCCTAACCCTAACCCTTGCCTTTACCATAACCCTAACCCTACACCTAACCCTAACCCTAAACCTAACCCTAACACTAATCCTTACCCTTAACCTAACCCTAAACCTAAACCTAACCTCTACCTTAACCCAAAGCCTAACCCTAAACTTAACGCTTGCCCTTACCCTTACCCTAACCCTAACTCTAAAACTAAAACTAAACCTAACCCTAACCCTAACACTTACCATTACCCTAACCCTAACTCTAAAACTAACCCTAACTCTAACCCTAACCCTAACCCTTATCCTAACCCTAACCCTAACCCTAAGCCTAACCCTTAACCTAACCCTAAGCCTAACCCTCACCCTTACCCTTAACCTAACCCTAAACCTAACTCTAACCCTAACCCTAATCCTTACACTTACCCTAAACCTAACCTTAACCCTAACCCTAACCCTAACCTTAAACTTAACCCTAACCCTTACCCTTACCCTAACCCTAACCCTAACCCTAAGTCTAACACTTACCCTAACCCTAAACCTAATCCGAACCCTAACCCTTACCCTTACCCTAACTCTAACCCTAACGTTAACCCTAACCAATAGCCTTACCCTAACCCTAACCCTAACCCTAACTCTAACACTTACCCTAACCCTAACTCTAACACTAACCCTAACCCTTACCCTTACCCTTACCCTAACTCTAACCCTAACCTTAACCATACAATAACCCTAACCGTTCCCCTTACATTAACCCTAACCCTAACCCTAAACCTAACCCGAACCCTAACCCTATCCCTAACACTAACTCTTATCCTTACCCTAAACCTAATCCTAAAATTAACACTAACCCTAACTCCTAACCTTAAACATAACCCTAACCCTAAACCTAACCCTTACCCTTACCCTAACCCTAACCCTAACCTTAACTCTAACCCTAACCCTAAACCTAACCCTAACCCTAACCCTAATTCTTACCATAACCCTAAACCTAACCCTAAACCTTACCCTTTCCCTAACTCTTCCCCTAACCCTTACCCTTACCCTAACCCTAACCCTAAAACTAACCCTAACGCTATCCCTAACGCTTACCCTTATCCTAACCCTAACCCTAACTCTAACACTTACCCTTAATCTAACACCTAACCCTAACCCTAACCCTAACCCTTACCCTAACCATAACCCTAAACCTAACCCTAACTCTAACATTTACACTTACTCTAACCCTAACCCTTACCCTAACCCTAACCCTAACCCTAACCCTAACATTTACACTTACCCTAACCCTAACTCTTATCCTAACCCTAACCCTAACACTAACCCTAACCGTTACCCTTAACCTAACATCTAACCCTAACCATAACCCTAACCCTTACCCTAACCATAACCTTAACCCTAACACTAACCCTAACATTTACACTTACCCTAAGCCTAACCCTTACCCTAACCCTAACCCTAACCCTAACCCTAAACTTAACCCCAACACTAAACCTAACCTTAAACCTTACCCTAACTCTAACCATTAACGAAACCCTAACCGTAACCGTAACCCTAACACTTACCCTTACCCTAACCCTAACCCTTATCCTAACCCTAACCCTAACCCTAACCCTTAACCTAACCCTAACATTAACCCTAACCCCTAACCCTAACCCTTACAATCAACCTAACCCTAACCCTAACCCATACCCTTACTCTAACACTAACCCTAAATCTAAAACTAACCCTTACCCTAACCCTAACCCTAACCCTTCCTTTAACTCTAACCCTAACCTCAACCATAACACTAACCCTAACCCTAACCCTAACCCTTACCCTTAAAATAACCCAAAACTACCCTAACCCTTACCCTAACCCTAACCCTAAACCTTACCCTAACCCTAACCCTAACCGTAATCCTAACCTCAAACTTAACCCTAACCCTAAACTTAACCCTAACCCTAACCCTAATCCTTACCCCAATACTAAGCCTAACCCTGACCCAAACCCGCACCCTAACCCTTACCCTATCCCTAACCCTAATCCTAACCCTAAACCTAACACTAACCATAAACTTAAACCTAACCCTAACCCTAACCCTTACCCTTACCCTAACCCTAACCCTAAACCTAACCCTAACCCTTGCCCTTACCCACACTCTAACCTTATCCGTAACCTAACCCTAACACTAACCTGAACTCTAACCCTTATCCTTACCCTAACGCTAACCCTAAACCTAACACTAACCCTAACCCTTACCCTTACCCTTACCCTAACCGTAAACCTAACCCTAACCCTAAACGCAAATCTAACCCTTATCCTTACCCTAACCCTAAACCTAAACCTAACCCTAACCCTAATCCTAAACCTTACCCTTAGACTAACCCTAACCATAAACTTAACCCTAAACCTTACCGTTACCCTAACCCTAACCCTAACCCTAACCCTAACCTTAACCCTAACCCTTACCCTTACACTTACCCTAAACCTAACCCTTACCCGTACCCTAACTCTAACCCTAACCTTAACCATAACCATAACCCTAACCCCACCCCTTACCCTAACCTAACCCTAAACCTAACTCGAACCCTAAACCTATCCCAAACCCTAAATCTTATCCTTACCCCAACCCTAACCCTAAACCTAATATTAACCCTTACCCTTACCCTAACCCTAACCGTAACCCTTACCTAACCCAAACCCTAAACCTAATCCTTACCCTAACCCTAAGCCTAAACCTAACACGAAACCTAAACCTATCCCTAACCCTAACCCTAACCCCAAGCCTAACCCTAACCCTTACCCTTACCCTAACCCTAACCCTAACCCTAACCCTAACCCAAACCCCAACCCTAAACCTAACCCTAACCCTTACCCTTACACTAAGCCTAAACCCTAACCCTAACCCTAACTCTAACCCTAACCTTAACCCTAACCCTTACACTTACCCTAAACCTAACCCTAACCCTACCCTTACCCTTATCCTTACCCTAACCCTAACCCTAACCCTAACCCTTACCCAAACCCTAACCCTAACCTTAACCCTAACCCTAACCCTAACCCTAACACTTACCCTAAACCTAATCCTAATCCTAACCCTTACTCTTACCCTAACCCTAACCTTAAACCTTACCCTTTTCCTAACCCTAACCCTACCTCTAACCCTTACCCTAACCCTTAACCTAAAACTAACACTAACGCTAACCCTAACGCTTACCCTTACCCTAACCCTAACCCAAAGCCTAACCCTTCCCTTAACCCTTACCCTAACCCTAACCCTAACCCTAACCTAACACTTACCCTAACCCTAACCCTAACTTTTACACTAAACCTAACCCTAACCCTAACCCTAACCCTTACCCTTAACCAAACCTAAACCTAATTCTAACCCTAACCCTAACCCTAACCCTTAACCTAACCCTAACCCTAACCTTAACCCTTACCCTTAACCTAACCCTAAACCTAACCCTAAACCTAACCCTTACCCTAACCTAACCCTAACCCTTACCCTAACCCTACCCCTTACCTTAAACATAACCTTAACCCTAACACTAACCCTAGCATTTACACTTACCCTCACCCTAACCCTTACCCTAACCCTAACCCTAACCTTAAACGTAACCCCAACCCTAAACCTACCCTTAACACTAACCCTAACTCTAACCCTTAATGTAACCCTAACCCTAACCGTAAGCCTAACCCTTACCCTATCCCTAACCCTAACCCTAAACCTAACCCTTACCCTTACCCTAACCCTAACCCTAAACCTAACACTAACCCTAACCCTTACCCTTACCCTAACCCTAACCCTAACCCTAAACTCAACTCTAACCCTTATCCTTACCCTAATCCTAAACCTAAACCTAACCCTAACCCTAATCCTAAACCTTACCCTTAGACTAACCCTAACCCTAACCCTAACCCTAACTCTTACCCTAGCCCTAACCCTAACCCTAACCCTTACCCTTACCCTAACCCTAACCCTAACCCTTACCCTAACCCTAACCCTAACCCTAACCCTTACCCTAACCCTAACCCTAACCCTAAACCTTACCCTTACCCTGAACGTGACCCTAACCCTTACCGAAACCTAACCCTAACCATAACCCTAACCCTTACCCTTATCTTAACCCTAACCCTAACCTTAACACTTATGCTTACCCTAATGCTAACCCTAACCATAACCCTAACCCTAATCCTAACACATACCCTTACACTAACCCTAACCCTAACCGTAACCGTAATCCTAACCCTAACTCTAACCCTAACACTTACCCTAACCCTATCCCTAACCCTAACCCTTACCCTTACCCTAACCCTAACCCTAACCTTAACCCCAACCCTAAACATAATCCTAACCCTAACCCTTACCCTTAAACTAACCTTAACCCTAACCCTAACCCTTACTCTAACCCTAACCCTAAACCTAACCATAACCCTTACCCTTACCCTCACCCTAACCCTAACCTTAACCCTAACCCTAACCCTAACTTTAACCCTAACCCTTATCCTTTCCCAAACCCTAACCCTAACCCTATCCCTAACCCTAAACCTAACCCTAAACCTAACCCTTACCCTTACACTTACCCTAACCCTAAACCTAACCCTAACCCTTAACCTTACCCTAATCCTAACCCTAAACCTAACCCTAACCCTAACCTTAACCCTAAACCTAACCCTAACCCTAAACCTAACCCTTACCCTTACCCTAACCCTAACCCTAACCCTAAGCCTTACCCTAACAATAACCTTAACCCTAAAACTAACCCTAAACCTAAACCTAACCCTTACCCTTACCCTAACCCTAACCCTAACCCTAACCCTTACCCTAACCCTAACCTTAACCCTAAACCTAGCCCTAACCCTAAACCTAACCTAACCCTTACCCTTACCCTCACACTAACCCTTACCCTAAACTTAACCCTAAACCTAACCCTAACCCTAACCCTTATCCTTACCCAAACCCTAACCCTAACCAAATCCCTAACCCTAACACTAACCCTAAACCTAATCCTTACCCTTACCCTAACCCTAACCCTAAACCTAACATTAACCCTTACCCTTACCCTAACCCTCACCCTTATCATTACCCTATCCCTAAACCTAACCCTAACCCTAAACATAACCCTAACCCTAAACCTAACCCTTACCCTTACCCTAACCCTAACCCTAAACCTAACGCTAACCCTTACCATTACCCTAAACCTAACCCTAACCCTAACCCTTACCCTTACCCTAACCCAAACCCTAACCCTAAACCTTACCCTTACACTAACCCTAACACTAACCCTTACCCTAAATCTAACCCTAACTCTAACCCTAACCCTTACACTTACCTTTACTCTAAACCTAAACCTAACCCTAAACCTAACTCTAACCCTTACCCTAAACCTAACCCTAACCCTAACCC
>NW_028327804.1:335901-338401 GCF_031878675.1 Megascapheus bottae | reverse complement strand
CTAACCCTTACCCTAACCCTAACCCTAACCCTATCCCAAACCCTAACCTAACCCAAACCCTAACCCTAACCATAACCATAACCTTAACCCTAACCCTAACCCTAACCCTAATCCTAACACTAACCCTAACCCTTACCCTTACCCTAACCCTAACCCTAAACCTAACCCTCACCCTAACCCTAACCCTAACCCTAACCCTAAACCTAACCCTAATCCTAACCTTATCCTAAACCTAACCCTAACACTAACAGTTACCCTTACCCTGACCCCTACCCTAACCCTAACCCTAACCCTAACCCTAACCCTTACCCTAACCCTAAACCTAAACCTAACCCTTACACTTACCATAACCCTAAACCTAACCCTAACCTTAATCCTAACCCTAACCATAACCCATACCCTAACCCTACCCTTACCCCTAACTCTAAACCTTACCCTTACCCTAAACGTAACCCTAACCCTTACTCAAACCTAACCCTAACCCTAACCCTAACCCTTACACTTACCCTAACGCCAACCCTAAACATAATCCTAACCCTAACCCTAACACATACCCTTACGCTAACCCAAACCGTAACCATAAACATAACCCTAACCCTAACCATAACCCTTAACCTAACCCTATCTCTAACCCTCACACTTACCCTTACTCTAACCCTAACCCTAAACTTAAGCCCAACCCTAAACCTAATCCTAACCCTAACCCTTACCCTTACCCTAACCCTAAACCTAACCCTAACCCTCACCCTAACCCTAAACCTAACCCTAAACTTACCCTTACCCTCACCCTAACCCTAATCTTAACCCTAACCCTAACCTTAACCCTAACCCTTACCCTTACCCAAACCCTAACCCTAACCCTATCCCTAAGCCTAACCCTAACCCTAAACCTAACCCTTACCCTTACCCTAACCCCTAATCCTAAACCTAACCATAACCCTTACCCTCACCCTAACCCTAACCCTAACCCTAAACTTAACCCTAACCCTTAACCTAACCCTAACCCTAACCCTAACCCTCACCTTACCCTTACCCTAACCCTAACCCTAACCCTTACCTTAAACCTAACCCTTACCCTTACCATAACCCTAACCCTAAACCTAACCCTAACCCTAACCCTAACCCTAACACTTACCCTAAACCTAATCCTAACCCTAACCCTTACTCTTACCCTAACCCTAACCCTAATTTTACACTAAACCTAACCCTAACCCTAACCCTAACTCTTACCCTTAACCAAACCTAAACCTAATTCTAACCCTAACCATAACCCTAACCCTTAACCTAACCCTAACCCTAACCCTTACCCTTACCCTAACCCTAACCCTAACCCTAACCTGAACTCTACACCTTATCCTTACCCTAACCCTAAACCTAAACCTAACCCTATCCCTAAACCTAAACCTTACCCTTAGACTAACCCTAACCCTAAACCTTACCCTTACCCTAACCCTAAACCTAAACCTAAACCTAACCTTAGCCCTATCCCGTACCCTTACCCTAACCCTAACCCTAACCCTTACCCTTACCCTAAATCTAACCCTAACCTTAACCATAACCATAACCCTAAACCTACCCCTTACCCTAACACTAACCCTAAACCTAACCCGAACCCTAACCCTATCCCAAACCCTAACCTCTATCCTTACCCTAACCCGAACACTAAACCTAACACTAACCCTTACCCTTACCCTAACCCTAACCCTAACCCTTACCCTAACCCAAACCCTAACCCTAACCCTTACCCTAACCCTAAGCCTAAACCTAACCCGAACCCTAACCCTATCCCTAACCTTACCCAAAACCTAACCGGAAACCTAACCATTACCCTTACCCTAACCCTAACCCTAACCCTTATCCTAACCCTAACCCTAACCCTTATCCTAACCCTAACCCTAACCCTAACCCAAACCCTAACCTAACCCAAACCCTAACCCTAACCTTAACCCTAACCTTAACCATAACCCTAACCCTAACACTTGCCCTTACCCTAACCCTAAACCTAATCCTAACACTAACCCTAACCCTTACCCTTACCCTAACCCTAACCCTAAACCTAACCCTCACCCTAACCCTAACCCTAAACCTAACCCTAATCCTACCCTTATCCTAAACCTAACCCTAACACTAACAGTTACCCTTACCCTGACCCCTACCCTAACCCTAACCCTAACCCTAACCCTTACCCTAACCCTAAACCTAAACCTAACCCTTACCCTTACCATAACCCTAAACCTAACCCTAACCTTAATCCTAACCCTAACCATAACCCATACCCTAACACTACCCTTACCCCTAACTCTAAACCTTACCCTTACCCTAAACGTAACCCTAACCCTTACTAAAACCTAACCCTAACCCTAACCCTAACCCTTACGCTTCCCCTAACGCCAACCCTAAACATAATCCTAACCCTAACTCTAACACATACACTTACGCTAACCCTAACCGTAACCATAAACATAACCCTAACACTAACCATAACCCTTACCCTAACCCT
>NW_028327804.1:310901-328401 GCF_031878675.1 Megascapheus bottae | reverse complement strand
CCCTTACCCTTACCGTAACCCTAACACTAACCCTAACCCTTACCCTAACCCTAACCTTAACCCTAAACCTAGCCCTAACCCTAAACCTAACCTAACCCTTACCCTTACCCTCACACTAACCCTAACCCTAAACTTAACCCTAAACCTAACCCTAACCCTAACCCTTATCCTTACCCAAACCCTAACCCTAACCCTATCCCTAAACCTAACCCTAACCCTAAACCTAATCCTTACCCTTACCCTAACCCTAACCCTAAACCTAACCCTAACCCTTACCCTTACCCTAACCCTCACCCTTATAATTACCCTATCCCTAAACCTAACCCTAACCATAAACATAACCCTAAACCTAACCCTAACCCTAACCCTTACCCTTACCCTAACCCAAACCCTAACCCTAAACCTTACCCTTACACTAACCCTAACACTAACCCTTACCCTAAATCTAACCCTAACTCTAACCCTAACCCTTACACTTACCTTTACTCTAAACCTAAACCTAACCCTAAACCTAACTCTAACCCTTACCCTAAACCTAACCCTAACCCTAACCCTAACACTTATCCTAAACCTAACCCTAACACTAACCCTTACTCTTACCCTAACCCTAACCCTAAACTTAACCCCAAACCTAAACCTAACCCTAAACCTAACCCTTACCCTAACACTTTCCCTAACACTAACCCTAACCCTAACCCTAACCCTTACCCTTAACCTAAACGTAAACCTAACTCTAACCCTAACACTAACCCTAACCCTTACCCTAACCTAACCCTAACCCTTACCCTAACCCTAACCCTAACCCTAACCCTTGCCCTTACCCTAACCATAACCCTAAACCTAACCCTAACCCTCACCCTAACCTTAACCCTAACACTTACCCTAACCCTAACCCTAACTCTAACCTTAAACCTAATACTAACCCTAATCTTAACCCTAACCCTTACCCTTAACCTAACCCTAACCCTAAAACTAACCTCAACCTTAACCCAAAGCCTAACCCTAACCCTAACACTTATCCTTACCCAAACCCTAAACCTAACCCTAAAACTAACCCTAACCCTAACCCTTACCCTTACCCTAAACCTAACCCTAAAACTAAACCTAACCCTAACCCTAACCTTACCCTTACCCTAACCCTAACCCTAACACTAACCCTTACCCTCACCCTAACACCTAACCCTAAACCTAACCTTTAACCTAACCCTAAACCTAACCCTAAACCTAACCCTCACACTTACCATAACCCTAACCCTAACCCTAACGTTAACCCTAATAATAACCCTAATCTTAACCCTTGCCCTTACCCTAACCCTAACCCTAAACCTAACCCTACCCTTAACCCTAACCCTAACTTTAACCCTAAACCTAACCCTTGCCCTTACCCTAGCCCTAACCCTAAACCTAACCCTAAACCTTACCCTTACCCTATCCCTAACCCTAAACCTGACCCTAACCCTAACCCTAACCCTAACCCTAACTTTACCCTAACCCTAACCCTTACCCTAACCCTTACCCTAACCCTAAACCTAAAACTAACCCTAACCCTAACCCTAAGCCTAAGCCTTACCCTAACCCTAACACTAACCCTTACCCTAATTCTAAACCTAACTCTACCCCTAACCCTTACCCTTACCCTTATTGTAACCCTAAACCTAACCCTAACCCTAACCCTTACCCTTACCCTAACCCTAACCCTAACCCTAACCCTAACCCTTACCCTAAACCTAACCCTAAACCTAACCCTAACACTTATCCTAAACCTAATCCTAACCCTAACCCTTACTTACCCTAACCCTAACCCTAAACTTAACCCCAAACCTAAACCTAACCTTAACCATAACCCTTATCCTAACACTTACCCTAACCCTAATCCTAATCCTAACCCTAACACTTACCCTTACCCTAACCCTAAACCTAACCCTAACCCTTACACTAACCCTAACCCTTACCCTAACCCTAACCCTAACCTAACCCTAACCCTAACACTTACCATAACCATAACCCTAACTCTTACACTAACCCTAACCCTAACCCTAATTCTAAACCTAACCCTAACCCTTACCCTTAACCAAACCTAAACCTAATTCTAACCCTACCATAACCCTAACCCTTAGACTAACCATAACCCTAACCCTAACCCTTACCCTTAACCTAACCCTAAACTTAACCCTAACCCTAACTCTAACCCTAACCATAACCCATACACTAACCTAACCCTAACCCTAACTCTAACCCTAACACTAACCTTAACCCTAAACCTAACCCTAACCCTAACCCTTACCCTTACCCTAACCCTAAAATTAACATTAACCATAACGCTAAACCTAACCCATGCCCTTACCCTAACCCTAACCCTAAACCTAACCCTAACCCTAACCCTTACTCTTACACTAACCCTAACCCTAACTCTAACCCTAACCCTAACCCTTACCCTAACCCTAACCCTTAATCTAACCATAACCAAACCTCAATCTTAACCCTAACCCTTACCCTAACCCATACCCTTACCCTAACCCTACCCCTAAACCTAACCCTCACCCTTACCCTAAACCTTAACCTAAACCTAACCCTAACCCTTCCCCAACCCTAACCCTAATATCAACCTTAACCCAAAACCTAACCCTAAACTTAACCCTTACCTTTACCCTTACCCTATCCCTAACCCTAACCCTAACACTAACCCTAACCCTAACCCTAACACTTACCCTTACGCTAACCCTAACCCTAAACTTAACCCCAACCCTAAACCTAACCCTAACCCTTACACTAACCCTAACCCTAATCCTAACCCTAACACTTACCTTTACCCTAACCATAACCCTTATCCTAACCCTAACCCTAACCCTAAACCTAACCCTTAACCTAACCCTAACATTAACCCTAACCCCTAACCCTAACCCTTACCATAACCCTAACCCTAACCCCTAACTGTAACCCTAACCCTAAACCTAACCTTAACCCTTACCCTAACCCTTCCTCTAACTCTAACCCTAACCTCAACCATAACCCTAACACTAACCCTAACCCTAACCCTAACCCTCACCCTAACCCTAACCTTAACCCTAAAACTAACCCTAACCCTAAACCTAACCCTTACCCTTACCCTTACCCTAACCCTAACCCTACCCCTAACCCTTACCCTAACCCTAACTTTAACCCTAAACCTAACCCTAACCCTAAACCTAACCCTAACCCTTACCCTTACCCTTACCCTAACCCTCACCCTTATCATTACCCTAATCCTAACCCTAACCCTAAACCTAAACCTAACCCTTACCCTAACC
The DNA here is from genome assembly GCF_031878675.1 of Megascapheus bottae. Taxonomy (NCBI): domain Eukaryota; kingdom Metazoa; phylum Chordata; class Mammalia; order Rodentia; family Geomyidae; genus Megascapheus; species Megascapheus bottae. The sequence goes on along the minus strand of NW_028327804.1, from coordinate 325,114 downwards.
CTAACCCTAAACCTAACCCTAACCCTTACTCTTACCCTAAACCTAACCCTAACCCTAACTCTAACCCTTACCCTTACCCTAACCCTAACCCTAACCTTAACCACAACCCTAAACATAATCCTAACCCTAACCCTTACCCTTACCGTAACCCTAACCCTAACCCTTACCCTAACCCTAACCCTTAACCTAACCCTAACCCTTACCCTTACCCTCACCCTAACCCTAACCTTAACCCTAACCCTAAACCTAACTTTAACCCTAACCCTTATCCTTACCCAAACCCTAACCCTAACCCTATCCCTAACCCTAACCCTAACCCTAAACCTAACCCTTACCCTTACCCTAACCCTAACCCTAACCCTAACCCTTACCCTAACCCTAACCTTAACCGTAAAACTAACCCTAACACTAAACCTAACCTTTACCCTTACCCTAACCCTAACAGTAACCATAACCCTTACCCTAACCCTAACCTTAACCCGAAACCTAACCCTAATCCTAAACCTAACCCTAACCCTTATACTTAACCTCACCCTAATCCTAACCCTAACCTTAACCCTAACCCTAACCCTACCCTAACCCTTATCCTTACCCACACCCTAACCCTAACCCTATCCCTAACCCTAACCCTAACCCTAAACCTAACCCTTACCCTTACCCTAACCCTAACCCTAACCCTGAACCTAACCCTAACCCTTACCCTTACACTAACCCTCACCCTTATCATTACCCTAACCCTAACCCGGACCCTAAACCTAACCCTAACCCTAACCCTAAACCTAACCCTTACCCTTACCCTATCCGTAACCCTAAACCTAACCCTAACCTTTACCCTTACCCTAAACCTAACCCTAACCCTAACCCTTACCCTTACCCCTACCCTTACCTTAACCCTAACCCTAACCCTAACACTAAACCTAACCCTAACCCTAAACCTAACCCTTACCCTTACCCTAACCCTAACCCGAAACCTAACCCTAACCCTTACCCTTACCATAAACCTAACCCTAACCCTTACCCTTACCCTAACCCTAACCCTAACCCTAAACCTTACACTTACTCTTACCCTAACGCTAACCCTAAACTTAACCCCAAACCTAAACCTAACCCTAAACCTAACACTTACCCTAACCCTAACCCTAACTCTTACACTAACCCTAACCCTGAACCTAACCATAATCCTAACTCTAACCCTTACCCTTAACCAAACCTAAACCTAATTCTAACCCTTACCCTTAACCTAACACTAAACCTAACTCTAACCCTAACCCTAACCCTAACCCTTAACCTAACCTAACCCTAACCCTTACCCTAACCCTAACCGTAACCCTAACCCTTACCCTTACCCTAACCCTAAACTTAAACCTAACCCTAACCCTAACCCTAACGCTAACCTTAACCGTAACCCTAACCCTTGCCCTTACCCTAAACCTAACCTTACACCTAACCCTAACCCTAACCCTCACCCTAACCTTAACCCTAACACTTACCCTAACCCTAACTCTAACCTTAACCCTGATACTAACCCTAATCTTAACCCTAACCCTTACCCTTAACCTAACCCAAACCCTAAAACTAACCTCAAACTTAACCCAAAGCCTAACTCTAACCCTAATACTTATCTTTACCCAAACCCTAAACCTACACCGAAAACTAACCCTAACCCTAACCCTTACCCTTACCCAAACCCTAACCCTAAAAATAAACCTAACCCTAACCCTAACCTTTACCCTAACCCTAAACCTAATCCTAACCCTAACCCTCACACTTACCATAACCCTAACCCTAACCCTAAACTTAACCCTAATACTAACCCTAATCTTAACCCTTACCCTTACCCTAACCCTAACCCTAAACCTAATCCTACCCTTAACCCTAACCCTAACTTTAACCCTAAACCTAACCCTTGCCCTTACCCTAACCCTAACCCTAAACCTGACCCTAACCCTAAACCTAAACCTAACTTTAACCCTAACCGTAACCCTTACCCTAACCCTTAACCTAACCCTAAACCTAAAACTAACCCTAACCCTAACCCTAATCCTTAACCTAACCCTAACACTAACCCTAAACCATAACAATAACCCTTACCATAACCCTAACCCTAACCCTTACCCTTACCCTTACCTTAACCCTAAAACTAACCCTAACCCTTGCCCTTACACTCACCCTAACCTAACCCTAACCCTAACCCTAACACTAACCTGAACTCTAACCCTTATCCTTACCCTAACCCTAACCCTAATCCTAACCCTAAACCTTACCCTTATCCTAACCCTAACCCTAACCTGTACTCTAACCCTTATCCTTACTCTAACCCTAATCCTAAACCTAACCCTAACCCTAAACCTAAACCTTACACTTAGACTAACCCTAACCCTAAACCTAAACCTAACTCTATACCTTTCCCTTACCCTAACCCTAACCCTAACCCTAACTCTAACCGTAACCTTAAACCTAAACCTTACCCTTACCCTAACCCTAACCCTAAACCTAACCCTAACCTTAACCCTTACTCTTACCCTAACCCTAACCCTAAAACTAACCCTAACCTTAATCCTAACCCTAACCCTAACCCTAAACCTAATCCTAACCCTAACCCTAAACCTAACACCTAAACCTAACCCTAACCCTAACACTTACCCTAACCCTAACCCTAACCCTAACACTAACATTTACCCTTACCCTAAACCTAACACTTATCCTAACCCTAACCCTAACCCTAAACCTTAACCTAACCCTAACACTAACCCTAACCCCTAACCCTAATCCTTACCCTAACCCTAACCCTAACCTAACACTTACTCTTACCCTAACCCTAACCCTAACTCTAACCCTAACCCTAACCCTTACCCTAAACCTAACCCTTAATCTAACCCTAACCCTAACCTCAATCTTACCCTAACCCTTACCCTAACCATTACCCTTACACTAACCCTAACCCTCACCCACACCCTAACCCTTAACCTAAACCTAACCCTAACCCTTACCCTAACCCTAACCCTAACATCAACCATAACCCAAAGCCTAACCCTAACACTAACCCTTAACTTTACCCTTACCCTAACCCTAACCCTAACCCTAACACTAACCCTAACCCTAACCCTAAACCTAACACTTACCCTTACCCTATCCCTAACCCTAACCTTAACCCCAACCCTAAACCTAACCCTAACCCTAACCCTAATCCTTACACTAACCCTAACCCTAACCCTAACCCTAACACTTACCCTTACCCTAACCCTAACCCTTATCCTAACCCTAACCCTAACCCAAACCTAACCCTTAACCTTACCCTAACTTTAACCCTAACCCCTAACCCTAACACTTACCCTAACCCTACCCTAACCCCTAACCCTAACCCTAAGCCTAACCCTCACCCTAGCCCTTCCTCTAACTCTAACCCTAACCTCAACCATAAGCCTAACCCTAACCCTAACAATTAACCTTACCCTAACCCTAACCCTAACCCAACCCTTACCCTAACCCTAACCCTAAACCTGACCCTAACCCTAACCCTAACCCTAACCCTAACCCTTACCCTAACCCTAACCCTAATCCTAACCCTAACCCTAACCCTACCCCTTACCCTTACCCAAACCCTAACCCTACACCTAACCCTAACCATAACCCTAACCCTAACCCTAACGCTAACCTTAACCCTAACCCTTATACTTACACTAACCATAACACTGAAACTAACCCTAACCCTAAACCTAACCCTTTCCCTTATCCAAACCCTAACCCTAACCCTAACCCTTACGCTAACACCTAAACCTAACCCTAAGCCTAAAACTTACCCTAACCATAACCCTAACCCTAACCCTAACCCTAACCCTTTCCTAAACCCTAACACTAACCGTAACCCTAACCCTAACCCTAACCCTAACCCTTACCCTAACCCTAACCCTAACCCTTAACCCAATCTTAACCCTAACCCTAACCTTAACACATACCATTAGCCTAACCCTAACCCTAAACCTAACCCTCACACTTACCCTAACCCTTACCCTAACCCTAACCCTAAACCTTACCCTAACCCTAACCTCACTCTTAACCCTAAACCTAACCCTAACCTTAAACTTAACCCTTACCCTTACCCTAACCCTAACCCTAACCCTAACCCTAACTCTAACACTTACCCTAACCCTAAACCTAACCCTAACCCTTACTCTTAACATAACGCTAACCCTAACCTTAACCATAACCATAGCTATAACCCTACCTCTTACCCTAACCCTAACCCTAAACCTAACCCGAACCCTAACCCTATCCCTAACCCTAACTCTTATCCATACCCTAACCCTAAACCGAAACCTAACACTAACTCTAAACCGTAACCCTAACAGTAACTCTAACTCTAACCCTAAACCTAACCCTAACCCTAACCCTAACCTTAACGCTAACCCTAACCTTAACCCTAACCGTTACCCTTACCCTAACCCTAACACTAAAACTAACCCTAACCCTAACCCTTACCCTTACCCATACTCTAACCCTAACCCTCACCCTTACCCTAACACCTAACCCTAACCCTAACCCTAAAGCTTACCCTAATCCTAACCCTAACCCTAACCCTAACACTCACACTTACCCTAACCCTAACCCTTATTCTAACCCTAACCCTAACCCTAACCCTTTCCCTAACCCTAACCCTAACTCTAACCCTTACACTTAACCTAACCCTAAACCTTACCCTTACCCTCACCCTAACTCTAACTCTAACTTTAAGCCTAAACCTAACCCTAACCCTTACCCTATCCCTAAACCTAACCCTTACTTTTACCCTAACCGTAAACTCAAGATTAACCTTAACCCTAACCCTAACCCATACCCTTACCCTAACCCCAACTCTAACCCTAACCCTCACCCTTACCCTGACCCTTGCCCTAACTCTAACCCTAACCCTTACCCTAACCCTAACCCTAACCTCACTCTTAACCCTAAGCCTAACCGTAACCATAACCCTTACCCTAACCCTAACTCTAACCCTAACCCTAACCCTTACCCTAACTCTAACCCTAACCCTAACCCTAACCCTAACCATTACTTACCCTAACCCTAACCCTAAACTTAACCCCAAACCTAAACCTAACCCTAACTCTAACCCTTATCCTAACACTTACCCTAACCGTAACCGTAACCCTAACCCTTACCCTAACCCTTACACTTACCCTAACCCTAACTCTACACCTAACCCTAACACTAATCCTAAACCTAACCTTTACCCTAACCCTAACCCTTAACCTAACCGTTACCCTTAAACTAACCCTAACCCTAAAACTAACCCTAACCCTCACCCTAACCCTAACCCTTACCCTAAACCTAACCCTAAACCTAACCCTAACACTTACCCTAAACTTAATCCTAACCCTAACCCTTACTTACCCTAACCCTAACCCTAAACTTAACTCCAAACCTAAACCTAACCCTAACTCTAACCCTTATCCTAACACTTAACCTAACCCTAACCCTAACCCTAACCCTAACCGTAACACTTACCCTAACCCTAAGCCTAACCCTAACCCTTACCCTAACCCTAACCCTAACCCTAACCGTAACACTTACCCTAACCCTAACATTAATACTTACACTAACCCTAACCCTAACCCTTACCCTTACCCTTAACCAAACCTAAACCTAATTCTAACCCTAACCATATCCCTAACCCTTAACCTAACCCTAACTCTAACCCTAACCCTAACCCTTACCCTAACCTAACCCTAACCCTTACGCTAACCCTAAATCTAACCCTAACACTAACCTTAACCCTAAACCTAACCCTAACCCTAACCCTTACCCTTACCCTAACCCTAACCCTAAACCTAACTCTAACCATAACCATAACCATAACCCTAACCCTAACCCTAACCCTTGCCCTTACTCTAACCCTAACGCTAAACCTAACCCTAACCCTAACCCTAACCCTGACCCTAACCCATACCCTCAACCTAACCCTAAACCTAAACCTAACCCCAAAACTAACCCTTACTCTTACCCTAACCCTAAACCTAAAACTAACCCTAACCTTAATCCTAACCCTAACCCTAACCCTAAACCTAACCCTAACCCTAACCCTAACACCTAAACCTAACCCTAACCCTAACCCTTACCCTAACCCTAACCCTAACCCTAACACTAACATTTACCCTTACCCTAACCCTAACACTTATCCTAACCTTAACCCTAACCCTAACCCTTAACCTAACCCAAACACTAACCCTAACCCCTAACCCTAATCCTTAGCCTAACCCTAACCCTAACCCTAAACCTAACACTTACTCTTACCCTAACCCTAACCCTAACTCTAACCCTAACCCTAACCCTAAACCTTACCCTAAACCTAACCCTTAATCTATCCCTAATCCTAACCTCAATCTTACCCTAACCCTTACCCTAACCATTACCCTTACCCTAACCCTAACAATAACCCTCACCCACACCCTAACCCTTAACCTAAACCTAACCCTAACCCTACCCTAACCCTAACCCTAACATCAACCTTAACCCAAAGCCTAAACCTAACCCTAACCATTACCTTTACCCTTACCCTAACCCTAACCCTAACCCTAACACTAACCCTAACCCTAACCCTAACACTTACCCTTACCCTAACCCTAACCCTAACCTTAACCCCAACCCTAAACCTAACCCTAACCCTAACCCTAATCCTTACACTAACCCTAACCCTAACCCTAACCCTAACACTTACCCTTACCCTACTCTAACCCTTATCCTAACCCTAACCCTAACCCAAACCTAACCCTTAACCTAACCCTAACCCTAACCCTAACCCTAAGCCTAACCCTTACCCTAGCCCTTCCTCAAACTCTAACCTTAACCTCAACCATAAGCCTAACCCTAAACCTAACCCTTACCCTTACCCTAACCCTAACCCTAACCCAACTCTTACCCTAACCCTAACCTAAACCTTTAAGTAACCCTAACCATAACCCTAACCTTACGCTTACCCCACCCCTAAACCTAACCCTAACCCTAACCCTAACCCTTACCCTTACCCTAACCCCAAACCTAACCCTTACCCTTTCCCTAAACCTAACCCTAACCCTAACTCTTACCCCTACCCTAAAACTAACCCTAACCCTAACCCTGACCCTAACCCTTACCCTAACTCGAACCTGAAACCTAAACCCTAACCCTAACCCTAACCCTTCCCCTAACCCTAAATCTAACCCTAAACCTTAACCTTACCCTAACCCTAACCCTAACCCTTACCCTTACCCTAACACTTACCCTAACCCTAACCCTAACCCTTACCCTAACCCTAACCCTAACCCTTACCCTTACCCTAACCCTAACCCTTACCCTTACCCTAAACCTAACCCTAAACCTAACATTAACCCTAACCCTAACACTAACCCTTACCCTAACTCTAACCCTAACAGTAACACTAAATCTTACCCTTACACTACCTAACCCTAAACCTTACCCTAACCCTAACCCTAACTCTAACCCTAACCCTTACGCTTACCTTAACCCTAACCCTAACCCTAACCATAAACCTTACCCTTACCCTAACCCTAACTCTAACACTACCCCTAAACCTACCCCTACCCCTAACCCTAAACCTAACCCTTACCCTTACCCTAACCCTAACCCTAACCTTAACCCTAACCTTAACACTAACCCTAACCCTAACCCTTACACTTACCTTAACCCTAAACCTAACCCTAACCCTAAGCCTTACCATTACCTACCCCTAAGCCTAACCCTAATCCTAACACTTACCCTTAACCTAACCCTAACCCTATCCTTACCCTAACCCTAACACTAACCCTAACCTTAACCCTAAACCTAACCCTAAGCCTTACCCTTCCTCTAACCCTAACCCTAAACCTAACCCTAACCCTAACCGTATCCTAACCCTAATCCTAACCCTAACACTTACCCTTAACCTACTCTAACCCTAACCATAACCCTAACCCTAACCCTAACCATCACCCTAACACTTACCCTTACCCTAACCCTAACCCTAACCCTAACCCTTAACGTTACCCTAACTCTAATCCTAACCCTAACCCTAACACTAACCCTAAACCTAACCCTAACACTTAACCTTACCCTAACCCTAACCCTAACCTTAACCCCAACCCTAAACCTAACCCTAACCCTAACCCTAATCCTTACACTAACCCTAACCCTAACCCTAACCCTAACACTTACCCTTACCCTACCCTAACCTTTATCCTAACCCTAACCCTAACCCAAACCTAACCCTTAACCTAACCCTAACCCTAACCCTCACCCTAAGCCTAACCCTTACCCTAGCCCTTCCTCAAACTCTAACCCTAACCTCAACCATAAGCCTAACCTTAAACCTAACCCTTACCCTTACCCTAACCCTAACCCTAACCCAACTCTTACCCTAACCTCTAACTTAACCCTAATCCTAACCCTAACCCTAACCCTTAACCTATCCCTACCACTAAGCCTAAACCTGACCCTAACCCTAACCCTAACCCTTACCCTAACCCTAACCCTAATCCTAACCCTAAACCTAACCCTAACCCTAAACTTAACTCTAACCCTAACCCTAACTCTAACCCTTACCCTCACCCTAACCTTAACCCTAATCCTAACCCTACCCTTAACCTGAACTCTAACCCTTATCCTTACTCTAACCATAATCCTAAACCTAACCCTAAACCTAAACCTAAACCTAACCCTTACACTAACCCTAACCCTAAATCTAACCCTAAACCTTACACTTACCATAACCCTAACCCAAACCTAACCCTAACCCTAACCTTAACCCTAACCCTTACCTTTACCCTAACTCTAACCCTAACACTAATTCTAACACTTACCCTAACCCTCAACCTAACCCTAACCCTTAACCTTACCCTAACTCTAACCCTAAACTTAACCATAACCATAACCCTATCCCTACCCCTTACCCTAACACTAACCCTAAACCTAACCCTCTTATCCTTACCCTAAACCTAACCCAAAACCTATCACTAACCCTAACCCCTAACCCTAACTGTAACCCTTACCCTAACCCTAATCCTCAACCTTACACTAACCCTAACCCTAAACTTAACGCTAAGTCTAACCTTAACCCTAACCCTTACCCTAACCCTAACCCTAACCCTATTCCTTACCATAACCCTAAACCTAACCCTAAACCTTACCCTTTCCCTAACCCTAACCCTAACCCTAACCCTAACACTAACCTTAACCCTAACCCTTACCCTAACCCTAACCCTAACTCTATTCCTTACCATAACCCTAAACCTAACCCTAAACCTTACCCTTTCCCTAACACTAACCCTAACCCTAACCCTTACCCTTAAGCTACCCCTAACCCGAAACCTAACCCTAAGCCATACCCTAACCCTAACCTTAACCCTAACCCTTACCTTTACCCTAACTCTAACCCTAACACTAATTCTAACACTAACCCTAACCCTCACCCTAACCCTAACCCTTAACCTTACCCTAATTCTAACCCTAAACTTAACCATAACCATAACCCTAACCCTACCCCTTACCCTAACACTAACCCTAAAGCTAACCGAACCCTAACCCTACCCCTACCCCTAACTCTTATCCTTACCCTAAACCTAACCCTAAACCTATCACTAACCCTAACCCCTAACCCTAACCGTAACCCTAACCCTAACCCTAATCCTCACCCTTACCCTAACCCTAACCCTAAACTTAACGCTAAGCCTAACCTTAACCCTAACCCTTACCCTAACCCTAACCCTAACCCTATTCCTTACCATAACCCTAAACCAAACCTTAAACCTTAACCCTTCCCTAGTCCTAGCCCTAACCCTAACCCTTACCCTTACCCTATCCCTAACCCTAAACATAACCCTAAGCCTAACCCTAACCCTAACCGTAACCCTAACCCTAACCCTTACCCTTACCATTACCCTAACCCTAATCCTAAAACTAAACCTAACCCTAACCCTAACCCTTACCCTCACCCTAACCCTAAACCTAACCCTAACCCTTACCCTCACTCTAACACCTAACCCTAACCCTAACCCTAACCCTTACCCTAAACATAACCCTAACCATAACCCTAACACTTACACTTACCCTAACCCGAACCTTATCCTAACCCTAACCCTAACCCTAACCCTTAACCTAACCCTAACCCTAACCCTAACCCTTACCCTTAACCTAACCATAAAACTAACTCGAACCCTAACGCTAACCCTAACCCTAACCCTTACCCTAACCTAACCCTAAACCTTACCCTAACCCTAACCCTAACGCTAACCTTAACTCTAACACTAAACCTAAACTTAACCCTTACCCTTACCCTAAACCTAACCCTAACCCTAACCATAACCTTAACCCTAAAACTAACCCTTGCCCTTACCCTAACCCTAACCCTATACCTAACCCTAACCCTAACCCTAACCCTTACCCTAACCCTTACACTTACCCTAACTCTAACACTACACCTAACCCTAACCCTAATCCTAAACCTAACCTTTACCCTAACCCTAAACCTTACCCTAACCCTTACACTTACCCTAACCCTAACCCTAAAACTAACCCTAACCGTAACCCTAACACTAACCCTTACCCTTACCCTAACCCTAACGCTAAACCTAACCCTAACCCTCACCCTAACCCTAACTCCTAAACCTAAACCTAACCCTTATCCTAACCCTAACCATAACCCTAATCCTTAACCTAACCCTAACACTAACCCTAACTCCTAACAATAACCCTTACCATAACCCTAACCCTAACCCTTACCCTTACCCAAACCCTAACCCTAACTCTAACCCTAACCCTAACCCTAACCCTAAACCTAACCCTTTCTCTAAACCTAACCCTAACCTCAATCTTAACCTAAACCTAACCCTAACCCTTACCCTTACCCTAACCCTTACCCTAACCCTAAGCCTAACCCTAACCCTTACCCTAACCCTAACCCTAACCCTAACCTCAAGCTTAACCCAAAGCCTAACACTAACCCTTACCCTAACCCTTACCCTTACCATAACCCTTAGCCTTACTATAACCCTAACCCTAAACCTAACCCTTACCCTAACCCTAACCCTAACACTTACCCTACCCTAACCCTAATCCTAAACTTTACCCCAACCCTAAACCTAACCCTAACCCTAATCTCAACCATAACCCTAACCCTAAACCTAACCCATACCCTTACCCTAACCCTAACCCTAAACGTAACCCTAACCCTTGCCCTTACTCTCACCCTATCCTTAACCCTAACTCTAACCCTAAAACTAACCTGAACTATAACCCTTATCCTTACCCTACCCCTAACCCTAAACCTAACCCTAACCGTAACCCTTACCCTTATCCTAACCCTAACCCTAACTCTAACCCTAACCATAACCCTAACCTGAACTCTAACACTTATCCTTACCCTAACCCTAATCCTAAACCTAACCCTAACCCTAAACCTAACCCTTACACTTAGACCAACCCTAACCCTAAACCTAACCCTATACCTTTCCCTTACCCTAAACCTAACCCTAACCCTAACTCTAACACTTACCCTAACCCTAAACCTAACCCTAACCTTTACCTTACCCTAACTCTAACCCTAACCTTAACCATAACCATAACCCTAACCCTACCCCTTACCCTAACCCTAACCCTAAATCTAACCCGAAAACTAAACCTATCCCTAACCCTAACTCTTATCCTTACCCTAACCCTAACCCTAGACCTAACACCAACCCTAACTCCTAATCCTAACCGTAACCGTAAACCTAACCCTAACCCTTCCCCTTACCCTAATCCTAAAGCTAACCTTAACGCTAACAATAACCCTAACCCTAACCCTAAACCTTACCCTAACCCTAACCCTAAACCTAATCCTTACCATAACCCTAAACCTAACCCAAACCCTAACCATAACCCTAACCCTTACCCTAACCCTAACCCTAACCCTTACCCTTACCCAAAACCTAACCCTAACCCTAACCCTTACCCTAACACCTAACCCTAACCCTAACCTTAATCCTTACCCTAAACCTAATCCTAACCCTAAAACTTACCCTTTCCCTAACCCTAACCCTAACTATAACCATAACCCTAAACCTTACCCTAAACCTAACCCTAACCCTAAAAATAACCTTAACCCTAACCCTACCCCTAACCCTTATCCTTAACCTAACCCTAACCCTAACCCTTTCCCTTACCCTAACCCTAAGCCTTACACTAACTCTAACACTTACCCTTACCTCAAACCTAACCCTAACCCTACCCTAAACCTAACACTAACATTAACTCTAACCCTAAGCCTAACCCTTACCCTTAACCTAACCCTAACCCTAACCCTTACCCTAACCCTAACCCTAACCCTTACCCTAAACCTAACCCTAACCCTAAGCCTTACCCTTACCCTACCCCTACGCCTAACCCTAACCCTAACACTTACCCTTACCCTAACCCTAACCCTGAACCTAACTCTATCCTTACCCTAACCCTAACCCTAACCCTTAACCTAACCCTTACCCTTACACTAACAGTAACCCTAACCCTAACACTAACCCTAACCTTAACCCTAAACCTAACCCTAAGCCTTACCCTTCCTCTAACACTAACCCTAAACCTAACCCTACCCTTATCCTAACCCTAACCCTAACCCTAACACTTACCCTTAACCTACTCTAACCCTAACCCTAATCCTAACCCTAACCCTAACCCTAACCATCACCCTAACCCTTACCCTTACCCTAACCCTAACCCTAACCCTAACCCTTACCGTTACCCTAACCCTAATCCTAACCCTAACCCTAACACTTACCCTTACCCTAACCCTTACCTAAACCTTTAACTAACCCTAACCCTAACCCTAAACTTACGCTTACCCCACCCCAAAACCTAACCCTTACCCTAACCCTTACCCTTACCCTAACCCCAACCCTAACCCTTACCATTTCCCTAAACCTAACCCTAACCCTAACTCTTACCCCTACCCTAAAACTAACCCTAACCCTAACCCTGACCCTAACCCTTACCCTAACTCGAACCTGAAACCTAAACCCTAACCCTAACCCTAAAACTTCGCCTAACCCTAACCCTAACCCTAAACCTTACCCTTACCCTAACCCTAACCCTAACCCTTACCCTAAACCTAACCATAACCCTAACCCTAACCTTAACCCTAACCCTTACCCTTACCCTAACACTTACCCTAACCCTAACCCTAACCCTAACCCTTACCCTAACCCTAACCCTAACCCTAACCCTTACCCTAAACCTTACCCTTACACTAACAGTAACCCTAACCCTAACACTAACCCTAACCTTAACCCTAAACCTAACGCTATCCCTAACCCTAACCCTAACCCCTACCCTAATCCTAATAACCGTAACCTTTACCCTAACCCTAAACCTAAACCTAACCCTAACCCTACCCCTTACTCTAACCCTACCCCTAACCCTAACCCTAACACTAACATTAACCCTAACCACTATCCCTAACCATAACTTTACCCTCACCCTAACCTTAACCCTAACGCTAACCCCTAACCCTAACCCTAACCCTAACTCTTACCCTTACCCTATACATAACCCTAACCCTAACCCTAACCCTAAACCTTACCCTTACCCTTACCCTAACCTTAACCCTAAGGCTAACCCTAACCCTAACCCTAAACCTAACCATTACCCTTACCCTAACCCCAATCCTAAACCTAACTCTAACCCTAACCCTAACCCCTAACCCTAAACTTAACCCTAACACTAACCCTCACCCTTGCCCTAACCCTAAACTTAAACTTAATGCTAACCCTAACCCTTACCCTAAGTCTAACCCTAACCCTAATCCTTACCCTAAACGTTACCCTTTGTGAAACACTTACGCTAACCCTAACACTTACCCTAATCCTAATCCTAACCCTTAGCCTAACCCTAAAAATAACTCTAAACTTAACCCTAACCCTAACCCTAACCCTAACCCTTACCCAACCAAACCCTAACCCTTATCCTAACCCTAACCCTAACTCTAAAATTAACCCTAACCCTAACCCTAACCCTAACCCTAACCCTTACCCTTACACTAACCCTAAATCTAACACTAACCCTAACCTTAACACTACACCTAACCCTAAGCCTTACCCTTCCCATAACCCTAACTCTAAACCTAACCCTAACCCTAACACTTACCCTAACCTTAACTCTTACCCTTACCCTAACCCTAACCATAAACCTAAACCTAACCCTAACCCTAACCCTAACCC
>NW_028327804.1:298401-300901 GCF_031878675.1 Megascapheus bottae | reverse complement strand
CCCTAACTCTAAATCTAACCCTAACACTAACCCTAATCCTATACCTTACCCTAAACCTAACCCTAAACCTAACCCTAACCCTAACCCTAACCCTAAACCTAAACCTAACCCTAACCCTAACCCTAAGCCTAAGCCTTAACCTAATCCAAACCTAACCCTAATCCTAACCCTAACCTAACCCTTACCCTAAACCTATCCCTAACCCCTAACCCTAAACCTAACCGTAACCCTAAAGCTAACCCTTACCCTTATCCTAACCCTAACCCTAACCCTAACCTTAACCCTAACCCTTACCCTTCCCCTAACCATAACCCTAACCTAACCCTAAACCTAACAATAACCCTAACACTTACCCTTACCCTAACCCTAACCCTAAACCTAAACCTAACCCTAACCCTAAGACTAACCCTTACCCTTACCCTAACCATAAACCTAACCTTAATGCTAATCCTAACCCTAACCCTAAACCTTACCCTAACCCTAACACTAACCCTAATCCTAACCCTAACCCTAACTCTTAACCTTACCCTAACCCTAACCCTAACCCTAAACCTAAACCTAACCCTAACCCTAACACTAACCCCTAACCCTTACCCTTACCCTAACCCTAAACTCTAAATTTAACCCTAACCCTAACACTTAAACTTACCCTAACCCTAACCCTAACACTAACCCTAACCTTTACCCTAACCCTAATCCTAAACCTAACCCTAACCCCAACCCCTAAACCTAACCCTAACTCTAACCCTAACCCTTACCTTTACCCTTACCCTAACCATAATCCTAACCCTAACACTTACCCTTACCCTTACCCTAACCATAATCCTAACCCTAACACTTACCCTTACCCTAACCCTAACTCTAACCCTAGCCCTAACCCTAACCCTTACCCTAACCCTAACTCTAACCCTCACCCTAACCCTTACCCTTAACCTAACCCTAACCCTAACCCTAACCCTATCTCTAACCTTAACCCTAACCCTAACCCTAACCCTTACCCTTACACTAACCCTAAACCTAACCCTAACCCTTACCCTAACCCTAACTCTTACCCTTACCCTAACCCTAACCCTAACCCTAAACCTAAACCTAACCCTAAGCCTAACCCCTAACCCTAACCCTAACCATCACCCTAACCCTTACCCTTACTCTAACCCTAACCCTAACCCTAACCCTTACCGTTACCCTAACCCTAATCCTAACCCTAACCCTAACACTTACCCTTATCCTACCCCTAACCTAAACCTTTAACTAACCCTAACCCTGACCCTAACCCTTATGCTTACTCCACCCCTAAACCTAACCCTAACCCTAACACTTACCCTTACCCTAACCCTAACCCTAACCCTGACCCTAACCCTAACCTTACCCTAACCCTAACCCTAACCCTAACCCCTAAACCTAACCCTAACCATCAGCCTAACCCTTAACCTTACCCTAAACCTAAACCTAACCATTACCGTTACGCTAACCCTAACCCTAAACCTAACCCTAAACCTAACCCTAACCCTAAGCCTAAGCCTAAACCTAACCCAAACCTAACCCTAATCCTAACCCTAACCTAACCCTAACCCTAACCCTAACCCTAACCCTTACCCTAACCCTAACTCTAACCCTAACCCTAACCCTAACCCTACCACTAACCCTAACCCTAACCCTAAACCTTACCCTAACCCTAACCCTAACCATAAACCTTGCCCTAACGCTATCCCTAACCCTAACCCTAACCCTAAACCTAACCCTAAACTTAAACCTAAACCTAACCCTAACCCTTACCCTAACCCTAACAATAACCCTAACCTTTACCCTAACCCTAACCCTAAACCTAACCCTAACACTTACCCTTACCCTAACCCTAACCCTATCTCTTACCCTTAACCTAAACTTAAACGTAACCCTAACCCTAACACTTACCCTTACCCTAATCCTAACCCTAACCCTAACCCTTAACCTTACGCTAACCCTAACCCTGACCCTAACCCTAACCCTAACACCTAAACCTAACCCTAAACCTCACCCTAACCCTTACTTTTACCCTAACCCTAACCCTAACCCTAACCTTGCAGTTACCCTATCCCTAACCCTAACCCTAACTCTAAACCTAACCCTAACACTAACCCTAATCCTATACCTTACCCTAAACCTAACCCTAACTCTAACCCTAAACTTAACCCTAACCCTAAGCCTAAGCCTTAACCTAACCCAAACCTAACCCTAATCCTAAATCTAACCTAACCCTTACCCTAAACCTAACCCTAACCCCTAACCCTAAACCTAACCGTAACCCTAAAGTTAACCCTTACCCTTATCCTAACCCTAACCCGAACCCTAACCTTAACCCTAACCCTTACCCTTCCCCTAACCATAACCCTAAACCTAACCCTAAACCTAACCCTAACCCTAACCCTTACGCTTACGCTAACCCTAACCCTAAACCTAACCCTAACCCTAAGACTAACCCTTACCCTTACCCTAACCCTAAACCTAACCTTAATGCTAA
>NW_028327804.1:290901-293401 GCF_031878675.1 Megascapheus bottae | reverse complement strand
AAACTCTAAATTTAACCCTAACCCTAACACTTAAACTTACCCTAACCCTAACCCTAACACTAACCCTAACCTTTACCCTAACCCTAATCCTAAACCTAACCCTAACCCCAACCCCTAAACCTAACCCTAACTCTAACCCTAACCCTTACCTTTACCCTTACCCTAACCATAATCCTAACCCTAACACTTACCCTTACCCTTACCCTAACCATAATCCTAACCCTAACACTTACCCTTACCCTAACCCTAACTCTAACCCTAGCCCTAACCCTAACCCTTACCCTAACCCTAACTCTAACCCTAACCCTAACCCTTACCCTTAACCTAACCCTAACCCTAACCCTAACCCTATCTCTAACCTTAACCCTAACCCCTAACCCTAACCCTTACCCTTACACAAACCCTAAACCTAACCCTAACCCTTACCCTAACCCTAACTCTTACCCTTACCCTAACCCTAACCCTAACCCTAAACCTAAACCTAACCCTAACCCCTAACCCTAACCCTTACCCTTACCCTAACCCTAACCCCTAAATTTAAACCTAACCCTAACACTTAAACTTATCCTTACTCTAACCCTAACCCTAACCCTTACCCTTACTCTTACCTAACCCGAAAACTAATCCTAACCCTAACCGTAACCCTAACCCTAACACGTACCCTAACCTTAAACCTAACCCTAACCCCTACCCTAACCCGAAACCCAATCCTAACCCTAACCCTAACCCTTACCCTTACCCCTAAGGCCAACCCTAAACCTAACAATAACCCTAAACCAAACCCTAACCCTAACACTTACACTTACCCTAGACCTAACCCTAACCCTAAACCGAACCCTAACCCTTTCCCTTACGCTAAACCTAACCCTAACCTTAATGCTAACACTAAACCTAACCCTAACCATAACCCTTACCCTAACACTAACCCTAACCCTAATCCGTACCCTAAACCTAATCCTAACCCTAAACCTTACCCTTTCCCTAACCCTAACCTAACTATAATCCTAACCCTAAACCTTACCCTAACCCTAACCCTAACCCTAACCATAACCATAACCTTAACCCTAACCCTAACACTTATCCTTACCCTAACCCTAACCCTAATCCTTACCCTAACCCTAACCCTAACCCTTTCCCTTACCCTACCCCTAAGCCTAACCCTAACCCTTACCCTAACCCTAACTCTTACCCTTACCCTAACCCTAACCCTAACCCTAAACCTAAACCTAACCCTAACCCTAACCCTAACCCCTAACCCTAACCCTAACCATCACCCTAACCCTTACCCTTACTCTAACCCTAAACCTAACCCTAACCCTTACCGTTACCCTAACCCTAATCCTAACCCTAACCCTAACACTTACCCTTATCCTACCCCTAACCTAAACCTTTAACCCTAACCCTAACCCTAACCCTTATGCTTACTCCATCCCTAAACCTAACCCTAACCCTAACACTTACCCTTACCCTAACCCTAACCCTAACCCTGACCCTAACCCTAACCTTACCCTAACCCTAACCCTAACCCTAACCCCTAAACCTAACCCTAACCATCAGCCTAACCCTTAACCTTACCCTAAACCTAACCCTAACCATTACCATTACGCTAACCCTAACCCTAAACCTAACCCTAAACCTAACCCTAACCCTAAGCCTAAGCCTAAACCTAACCCAAACCTAACCCTAATCCTAACCCTAACCTAACCCTAACCCTAACCCTAACCCTAACCCTTACCCTAACCCTAACTCTAACCCTAACCCTACCACTAACTCTAACCCTAACCCTAACACTTTCCCTAACCCTAACCCTAACCATAAACCTTGCCCTAACGCTATCCCTAACCCTAACCCTAACACTAAACCTAACCCTAAACTTAAACCTAACCCTAACCCTAACCCTTACCCTAACCCTAACAATAACCCTAACCTTTACCCTAACCCTAACCCTAAACCTAACCCTAACACTTACCCTTACCCTAACCCTAACCCTATCTCTTACCCTTAACCTAAACTTAAACGTAACCCTAACCCTAACACTTACCCTTACCCTAATCCTAACCCTAACCCTAACCTTAACCTTACGCTAAACCTAACCCTGACCCTAACCCTAACCCTAACACCTAAACCTAACCCTAAACCTCACCCTAACCCTTACTTTTACCCTAACCCTAACCCTAACCCTAACCATGCAGTTACCCTATCCCTAACCCTAACCCTAACTCTAAACCTAAGCCTAACACTAACCCTAATCCTATACCTTACCCTAAACCTAACCCTAAACCTAACCCTAACTCTAACCCTAAACTTAACCCTAACCCTAAGCCTAAGCCTTAACCTAACCCAAACCTAACCCTAATCCTAAATCTAACCTAACCCTTACCCTAAACCTAACCCTAACCCCTAACCCTAAACCTACCCGAAACCCTAAAGCTAACCCTTACCCTTATCCTAACCCTAACCCGAACCCTAACCTTAACCCTAACCCTTACCCTTCCCCTAA
>NW_028327804.1:268401-275901 GCF_031878675.1 Megascapheus bottae | reverse complement strand
AACCTAACACTTACCCTTCTCCAATCCTAACCCTAAACCTTAACCTAACTCTAACCATAACCCTAACCCTAAACCTTACCCTTAACCTAAACCTAAGACTAACCCTAACTCTAAAACTTACCCTTACCCTAACCATAAACCTGACCCTAACCTAATCCTAACCCTTACCCAAACGCTAACCCCTAAACCTAAACATAACTCTAAGCCTAAACCTAACCCTAACCTTACCCTTACCCTAACTCTAACTCTAAACCTAACCCTAACCCTAACCCTAACCCTAACCCTTACCCTATCCCTAACGCTAAACCTAACCCTAAACCTACCCTAACCCTAACGTTACTCTCACCCTAACCCTAACACTACCCCTAACCCCTAACCCTAACCCTAACCCTAACCGCTAACCCTAATCCTAACCCTTGTCCTAACCCTAACGCTAACCCTAACCCAAAACTAACCCAAAACCTAACCCTAACCCTTACCCTTTCCTAAACCTAACCCTAACCCTAACCCTTACCCTTACCCTAACCATAACCCTAATCTTAACCCCAACCATAAACCTAACCCTTAACCTTACCCTAACCCTAACTCTAAACCAAATCCTAACCCTTACCCTAACCTTAACCCTTACCCTAACCCTAACCCTAACCCTAACCTTAACCCTAACCCTTACCCTTAGCTAACCCTTACACAAAACCTAACCCAAACCCTAAACTTAAAACTAACCCATAGCCTTACCCTAACCCAAACCCTAAACCTAACCCTAACACTAACCCTAACCCTTGCCCTTACCCTACCGCTAACCCTAACCTTAATGCTAACCCTCACCCTACATCTAACCCTTACCCTAACCCTAACCCTAATCCTTACCCTAACCCTAACCCTAACCCCTACACTTTCCCTAACCCTTACCCTAACCCTAACCCTTACCCTAACTCTAAACCTAACCTTAGCCTAACCCTAACCCTATCTCTAACCTTAACCCTAACCCTTAACCTAAATCTTACCCTTACACTAAACCCAACCCTAACCCTAACACTAACCCTAACCTTAACACTAACCTTAACACTTACCCTTACCCTAAAACTAACCCTAAACCTAACCCTAACCCTAATACTAAGCCTAACCTTACCCTTACCCTAACCCTAACCGTAAACCTAACCTTAACCCTATCCTTAACCCTAACACCTAACCCTAATCCTAACCCTTACCCGTACCCTAACCCTAACCTCTAACCTTAACCCTAACCCTAACCCTTCCCCTTATCCTTACCCTATCCCTAACCCTAACCCTAACACTTACCCTTACCCTAAACCTAACCCTAACTCTTACCCTTACCCTAACCCTAACCATAAACCTAACCCTAACCCTAACCCTAACTCAAAACCTTACCCTTACAATAAACCTAAACCGAAACCTTACCCTATCCCTAACCCTAACCCTAAACCTAACCATTACACTTACCTTAACCCTAACTCTAAACCTAACCCTAACCCAAACTCATAACCCTAACCCTAACCCAAAACCTTACTCTTACCCTAACCCTAAACCTAACTCTAACCCTTACCCCTAAGCCTAACCTTAACCCTAACCCTTATTTTTACCCTAAACCCAACCCTTTCCGTAACCCTAACCCTAACCCTAACCCTAACCCTTACCCTAACCCTAACCCTAAACTTAACCTGAACCCTAACCCCTAAACCTAACCATAACCCTAACCCAAACCATTTACCATTAACCTAACCCTAACCCTAACCCTAACACTTACACTTACCCTAACTCTAACCCTAACCCTAACCCTCAACCTAACCCAAAACCTAACTCTAACCCTAACCCTAACCCTTACCCTTAACTTAACCATAACCCGAACCCTAAACCTAACACTTACCCCTCCCCAATCCTAACCCTAACCCTTACCCTAAACATAACCCTAACACTAAACCTTACCCTAACCCTAACCCCTAACCGTAACCCTAACCCTAACCCTTACCCTTACCCTAACCCTAAACCTAATCCTTAAACCCTAAACTTAAACCTAACCCTCACCCTAACCCTTACCGTTACCCTAACCCTAATCCTAACTCTAACCCTAACCCTAAACCTAACCCTAACCCTCCATGTAACCCTACCCCTAATCCTAACGCTAACCCTACCCCTTACCCTTACCCTAACGCTAACCCTAAACCTAACCCTTCCCCTTATCCTTACCCTAACCCTAAACCTAACCCTAACACTTACACTTACCCTAACCCTAACCCTAACCCTAAACCTAACCCTAACCATAAACCTAACCCTAACCCTAACCCTAACCCTTACCTTAACCCTAACCCTAACCCTAAAGCTAACCCTTAACCTAACCCAAACCCTAACCTTAAACCTAACCATAACCCTAACCCCTAAACCTAACCATAAACCTTACCCTTACCCTAACCCTAACCCTAACCCTAACCCTAACACTTACCCTTACCCTAACCTTAACCCTAACGGGAACCTTAAACCTAACCCAAACCCTAACTCTAACCCTAAACCTAACCCTTTACCTAAACTTAACCCTAACCCTAACCCTAAACCTAACACTTACCCTTACCCTAAACCTAACTCTAACCCTTACCATAACCCTAACCCTAACCCTAAACCTTACCCTTACCGTAACCCTAAGCCTAACCCTAACCCTAACACTGACCCTTACCCTAACCCTAACCCTGAGCCTAACCAACCTTACCCTAACCCTAACCCTAACCCCTAACCGTAATCCTAACACTAACCCTAACCCTTACCCTTACCCTAACCCTAACCCTAATCCTAAACCCTAACCCTAACCCTAACCCTAACCGTAACCTTAACCCTAAACCTAACCCTTACCTTAACCCTAACCCCAAACCTAACCCTAACCCTAACCCTAAACCTACCCTTACCCTAAACCTAACTCTAACCGTTACCCAAAACATAACCTAACCCTAAAGCTAACCCTAACCCTTACCCTTACCTTTACCCTAACTCTAACTCTAAACCTAACCCTAACCCTAACCTAACCCTTACCCTATCTCTAACGCTAACCTTAACATTAAACCTACCCTAACCCTAACGTTACCCTCAGCCTAACCCTAATCCTAACCCTAACCCCTAACCCTAACCCTAAACCTAACCCCTAACCCTAACCCTAATCCTTGTCCTAACCCTAACGCTAACCCTAACCCTAATCCTAACCCTAACCCTAACCCTAACCCTAACCCTAACACTAACCCTTACCCTAACCCTAACCCTAACCCTAAACCTAACCCTTACACTTACCCTAACCCTAACCCTAAACCTAACCCTAACCCTAAAACTAACCCTAACCCTAACCCCTAACCCTAACCCTAACCGTAATCCTAACCCTTACCCTTACCCTAAGCCTAACCCTAACCCTAACACTTACACTTACCCTAACCCTAATCCTAACCATAACCCTAAACCTAACCCAAACCCTAACACTAACCCTAACCCTAACCCTTAACCTAACCTTAACCCCAACCCTAAACCTAACCCTAACCCTTACCCTTAACCTAACCCTAACCCTTACCCTAACCCTAACCCTAACCCTAACTTTAACCCTAACCCTTACCCTTACCTTAACCCTAACCCTAACCAAACCTAAACCTAACCCTAACCCTAACCCTTACCCTTTCCATAACCCTAACCCTAAACCTAACCCTAACCCTAACCCTAACACTAACCCTTACCCTAACCCTAACCCTAACCCTAACCCTAAATCTTACGCTTACCCTACCTAACCCTAACCCTTAACCTAACCCTAACCCTAACCCTAAACTTCACCCTAACCCTAACAATAACCCTAACCCTAACCCTAACCCTAACACTAACCCTAAACCTAACCCTAGCCCTTAACCTAACCCTAACACTAACCATAACCTTTTCCTAACCCTAACCTTAATGCTAACCCTAACCCTAACCCTTACACTAACACTAACCCGAAAACTAATCCATAGCCGAACCCTAACCCAAACCTTAACCCTAACCCTTACCTTTTCCCTAAACCTAACCCTAACCCTAACCCTTACCCCTACCCTAAACCTAACCCTAACCCTAACCCTGACACTAACCCTTACCCTAACCCTAAACCTAACCTGAACCCTAAACACTAATCCTAACCATAACCCTCACCCTAACCCTAACCCTTCTCCTAACCCTAACCCTAAACCTAACCCTTGCCCTTACCCTACCCCTAACCCTAAACTTAACCCCAACCCTAAAACTAACCCTAACACTTACCCTTACCCTAAACCTAACCCTTACCCTAACCCTAACCCTAACCTTAACCCTAAACCTTACCCTTACCCTAACCCTAACCCTAACCCTAAACCTAAACCTAACCCTAACCCTAACCCTTACCCTTTCCCTAACCCTAACACTAAACTTAACTCTAACCATAACCCTAACACTAACCCTTACCGTAACCCTAAACATAACCCTAACCCTAACCCTAACCCTAACACTTACCCTTACCCTAACCCTAATCCTAAACCTAACCCTAAACCTAACCCAAAATCTAACACTAACCCTAACCCTACCCCTAACCCTTAACCTAACAATAACCCTAACCCTAAACCTAAACCTTCCCCTTACCCTATCCCTAACCCTAACCTTAATGCAAACCCTAACCCTAACCGTAACCCTTACCCTAACACTAATCCGAAACCTAATCCTTACCCGAACCGTAACCCAAACCCTAACCCTAACCCTTACCCTTTCCCTAAACCTAACACTAACCCTAACCCTTACCCTACCCTAAACCTAACCCTAACCCTAACCCTGACCCTAACCTTTACCCTAACCCTAACCCTCAGCCGAACCCTAAACCCTAAACCTAACCATAACCCTCACCCTAACCCTCACCCTTCTCCTAAACCTAACCCTAAACCTAACCCTTACCCTTACCCTAACCCTAACCCTAACCCTAACCCTAACCCCAATCTTAACCCTAACCTTAACACTTACCCTTATATAACGTACCCTAACCCTTACCCTTACCCTAACCCTAAACCTAACCCTAAACCTAAACCTAACCCTAACCCTAACCCTTACCCTTTCCCTAACCCTAACCCTAACCCTAACCCTAACCATTACTCTAACCCTAAACCTAAGCCTAATCCTTACCCTAACCCTAAACCTAACCCTAAACCTAACCCTAACCCTAACCCTAACCCTAACCATTACTCTAACCCTAAACCTAAGCCTAATCCTTACCCTAACCCTAAACCTAACCCTAAAATTAACCCTAACCCTTACCCTAACCCTAATCCTTACAATTACCCTAACCCTAACCCTAAACCTAACCCTAAACCTAACCCTAAAACTTACCCTAACCTAACCCTAACCCTCACCCTTACCCTAACCCTTACCCTAATCCTAACCCTAACCCTAACCCCTAACCCTAACCCTTACCCTTTCCCTAACCCTAAACCTAACCCTAAACCTAAACCTAACCCTAACCCTAACCCTTACCCTTTCCCTAACCCTAACCCTAACCCTAACCCTAACCATTACTCTAACCCTAACCCTAACCCGAACCCATAACGCTAACCCTAAAATAACCCTAACCCTAACTCCTAACCCTAACCCTAAACTTTACCCTTACCCTAACCCTAACCCTAACCCTAACACTTACTCTTACCCTAAACCTAACCCTAACCCTTAACCTAACCCTACCCCTAAACCTAACCGTTAACCTTACCCTAACCCTAATCCTAACTCTAACCCTTACCCTTACCTTAACTCTAACCCTAACCCTAATCCTTACCCTAACCCTAACCCTAACCCTAACCCTGAAACTAACCCTAACCCTAAACCTAACACTTACGCTAACCTAACCCTAACCCAAAACTAACACTAACCCTAAACCTAACCCTAACCCTAATCCTAAACCTAACCCTAACCCTAACACTAACCCTAACCCTAAAATTAACCCTAACCCTAACCCTTACAATTACCCTAACCCTAACCCTAAACCTAACCCTAAACCTAACCCTAAACCTTACCCTAACCTAACCCTAACCCTCACCCTTACCCTAACCCTTACCCTAATCCTAACCCTAACCCTAACCCCTAACCCTAACCCTAACACTAACCCTTACCCTAACCCTAACCCTAACCCTAACCCTAACCCTAAGCCTAAGACTTACTCTTACACTAACCCTAACACTAACCCTAACCCTAACCCTAAACCTAACCCTAACCCTAACCCTAACTGTTACCCTTAACATAAGCCTAACATTAACACTAACCCTAACACATAACCTTACCCTTACCCTAAACCTAACCCTAATCCTTACCCTAACCCTAATCCTAAACCTAACCCTAACCCTTACTCTTACCCTAACCCTAAGCCTAACTCCAACCCTAACCCTAATTCTTACACAAAACCTAACCCTAACCCTAACCCTTACCCTTACCCTTTTCCTAACCCTAACTCTAACCCTAACCCTTAGCCTTACCCTAAACCTAACCCTAAACCTAACCCTAACCCTAACCCTAAACCTAACCCTAACCCTTACCCTAACCCTTATCCTAACCCTAACCTTAACCCTAACCCTAACCCTAACCCTTACACTTACCCTAACCCTAATCCTAAACCTAAACCTAACCCTAACCCTAACCCTTACCCTTACCCTAACCCTAACCCTAACCCTTACCCTAACGCTAACCCTAATCCTAACACTAAGCCTAACCCCTAACCCTAACACTTACCCTTACCCTAAACCTAACCCTAACCCTAACCCTAACACTAACCCTTAGCCTAACCCTAACCCTAATCCTAACCCTAAACCTAACCATAACCCTAACTCTAACCCTAACCCTAACACTTACCCTTAACGTAAGCCTAACCCTAACCCTAACCTAACACTTACCCTTATCCTAACCCTAAACCTAACCCTAACCCTAACCCTAACCCTAACCCTAACCCTAAACCTAACCCTAACCCTAACCCTAAACCTTACCCTTACTCTAACCCTAAGCCTAACATTAATGGCAAACCTAACACTAATCCTAACCCTAACCCTTACCCTAACACTAACCCGAACCCTAATCCTTACTCGAACCCTAACTCTAACCCAAACCCTAACCCTTACCTTTACCCTAAACCTAACCCTAACCCTAACCCTTACCCCTACCCTAAACCTAAACCTAACCCTAACCCTGACCCTAACCCTTACCTTAACCCTAACCCTAACCGAACTGTAACACCTAACCCTAACCCTCACCCTAACCCTAACCCTAAACCTTCCCCTAACCCTAACCGTAATCCTAACTCTTACCCTTACCCTAACCCTAACCCTAACCTTAACCCCAACCATAAACCTAACCCTAACCCTTACCCTTACCCTAACCCTAACCCTAACCCTAACTCTAAACCTAACCCTAACCCTAACACTTACCGTTACCCTAACCCTAAACCTAAAACTAACCCTAACCCTAAACATAACCCTAACACTTACCCTAACC
>NW_028327804.1:255901-265901 GCF_031878675.1 Megascapheus bottae | reverse complement strand
CTAACCTTAACCCTAACCCTAACCCTAACCCTTACACTTACCCTAACCCTAATCCTAAACCTAACCCTAACCCTAACCCTAACCCTTACCCTTACCCTAACCCTAACCCTAACCCTTACTCTAACGCTAACCCTAATCCTAACACTAAGCCTAACCCCTAACCCTAACACTTAACCTTACCCTAAACCTAACCCTAACCCTAACCCTAACACTAACCCTTAGCCTAACCCTAACCCTAATCCTAACCCTAAACCTAACCCTAACCCTAACTCTAACCCTAACCCTAACCCTTACACTTAACGTAAGCCTAACCCTAACCCTAACCTAACATTTACCCTTATCCTAACCCTAAACCTAACCCTTACCCTAATCCTAACCCTAACCCTAACCCTTATTCTTACCCTTACCCTAAGCCTAACCCTAACCCTAACACTTACCCTTACCCTAACACTTACCCTGACCCTAACCCTAACTTACCGTAACCCTAACCCTAACCCTAACCCCTAACCCTAACCGTAACCCTAAACCTAACCCTTACCATTACCCTAACCATAACCCTAACCCTAACTGTTACCGTTAACCTAACCCTAACCCTAATTCCAACCCTAACGTAAACCTAACCCTAACCTTACCCTAACCTTAACCCTATCCCTAAGCCTAAACCTAACCCTAACCCTAACCCTAAGCCTAACACTACCTCTAACCCTAACCCTAAACCTAACCCAAACCCTAACCCTAACCCTAATCCCTAACCCTAAACCTAACCCTAAACCTAACCCTAACCCTTACCCTTATCCTAACCCTAACCCTAACCCTAAACCTAGCCCTAACACTTACCCTAACCCTAACCTAAACCTAACCCTAACCCTAACCCTAAACCTTACCCTTACTCTAACCCTAAGCCTAACATTAATGGCAAACCTAACACTAATCCCAACCCTAACCCTTACCCTAACACTAACCCGAACCCTAATCCTTACTCGAACCCTAACTCTAACCCTAACCCTAACCCTTACCTTTTCCCTAAACCTAACCCTAACCCTAACCCTTACCCCTACCCTAAACCTAAACCTAACCCTAACCCTGACCCTAACCCTTACCTTAACCCTAACCCTAACCGAACTGTAACACCTAACCCTAACCCTTACCCTAACCCTAACCCTAAACCTTCCCCTAATCCTAACCGTAATCCTAACTCTTACCCTTACCCTAACCCTAACCCTAACCCTATACCTTACCCTTACCCGAACACTAAACCTAACCCTAACCCTTACCCCTAATCCTAACCCTAACCCTAACACTTACCCTTACCCTAAACCTAACCCTAACCCTAAACCTAACCCTACCTTTACCCTAACCCTAACCCTAAACCTAACTCGTACCCTAACCCCTAACCCTAACCATAACCCTAACCCAAACCCTTAACCTTACCCTAACCCTAACCTTAACCCTAACACTTACCCTTACCCAAACGCTAACCCTAAACCTAACCATCAACCTAACTCAAACCCTAACTCTAACCCTAACCCTAACCCTTACCCTTAACTTAACCCTAACCCTAACCCTAAACCTTACGCTTACCCTAACCCTAACCCTAACCCTAACCATAACATAACCCTTACACTTACCTTAACTCTTACCCTAACCCTAACCCTAACCCGAACCCATAACTCTAACCCTAAACCTAACCCTAACCCTAACTCCTAACCCTAACCCTAAACTTAACCCTTACCCTAACCCTAACCCTAACCCTAACACTTCATCTTACCCTAAACCTAACCCTAACCCTTAACCTAACCCTACCCCTAACCCTAACCCTAACCCTAACCCTAACTCTAACCCTTACCCTTACCCTAACTCTAACCCTAACCCTAATCCTTACCCTAACCCTAACCCTAACCCTAACCCTGAAACTAACCCTAACCCTAAACCTAACACTTACCCTGACCCTAACACTAACCCAAACCTAACACTAACCCTAAACCTAACCCTAACCCTAACCCTAACCCTAACACTAACCCTAACCCTAAAATTAACCCTATCCCTAACCCTAACCCTAACCCTTACAATTACCCTAACCCTAACCCTAACCCTAACCCTAACCCTAACCCTAACACTAACCCTAACCCTAAAATTAACCCTAACCCTAACCCTAACCCTAACCCTTACAATTACCCTAACCCTAACCCTAACCCTAAACCTTACCTTAACCTAACCCTAACCCTAACCCTTACTCTAACCCTAACCCTAACCCTAACCCTAACCCTTAGCCTTACCCTAAACCTAACCCTAAACCTAACCCTAACCCTAAACCTAAACCTTACCCTAACCCTTACCCTAACCCTAATCTAACCCTAACCTTAACCCTAACCCTAACCCTAATCCTTACACTTACCCTAACCCTAATCCTAAACCTAACCCTAACCCTAACCCTAACCCTTACCCTTACCCTAACCCTAACCCTAACCCTAACCCTAAACCTTACCCTAACCCTAACCCTAAACCTAACCCTTAACATAAGCCTAACCCTAATCCTAACACTAAGCCTAACCCCTAACCCTAACACTTCCTCTTACCCTAAACCTAACCCTATCCCTAACCCTAACACTAACCCTTAGCCTAACCCTAACCCTAACACTTACCCTTACCCTAACACTAACCCTGACCCTAACCCTAACTTACCATAACCCTAACCCTAACCCTAACCCCTAACCCTAACCGTAACCCTAAACCTAACCCTTACCATTACCCTAACCCTAACCCTAACCCTAACCGTTACCGTTAACCTAACCCTAACCCTAATTCCAACCCTAACGTAACCCGAACCCTAACCTTACCCTAACCTTAACCCTATCCCTAAGCCTAAACCTAACCCTAACCCTAACCCTAAGCCTAACACTACCTCTAAACCTAACCCTAAACCTAACCCAAACCCTAACCCTAACCCTAATCCCTAACCCTAAACCTAACCCTAAACCTAACCCTAACCCTTACCTTTTTCCTAACCCTAACCTAACCCTAAACCTAGCCCTAACACTTACCCTAACCCTAACCTAAACCTAACCATAACCCTAACCCTAAACCTTACCCTTACTCTAACCCTAAGCCTAACATTAATGGTAAACCTAACACTAATCCTAACCCTAACCCTTACCCTAACACTAACCCGAACCCTAATCCTTACTCGAAACCTAACTCTAACCCTAACCCTAACCCTTACGTTTTCCCTAAACCTAACCCTAACCCTAACCCTTACACCTACCCTAAACCTAAACCTAACCCTAACCCTGACCCTAACCCTAACCCTTACCTTAACCCTAACCCTAACCAAACTGTAACACCTAACCCTAAACCTCACCCTAACCCTAACCCTAAACCTTCCCCTAACCCTAACCGTAATCCTAACTCTTACCCTTACCCTAACCCTAAGACTAACCCTAATCCTTACCTTAACCCTAACCCTAACCCTAATCCTTACCCTTTCCCTAACCCTAACCTTAACCTAAACCTTACACTTACCCTAACACTAAACCTAATCCTAAACCTTACACCTAACCCTAACACTAAGCCTAACACTAACCCTTGCCCTTACCCTAAACTTATCCCTAATCCTAACCCTAACCCTAAACCTAACCCTTACCATAACCCTACCCCTAACCCTACCCCGTACCCTAAGAGTAACCTTAACACTAAACCTAACCCTAACCCTAACCCCTAACCCTAAGCCTAGCCCTAAGGCTTACCCTTACCCAAACCCTAACCCTAACCCTAACCCTAACACTTACCCTTACCTTAACCCTAACACTAAACCTAACCCTAAACCTAACCCAAATCCTAACTCTAACCCTAACCCTAACTCTTACCCTTAACCTAACCCTAACCCTAACACTTACCCTTACCCTAACCCTAACCCTAACCCTAACCCTTACCCCAACCCTAAGCCTAACCTAACCCTAACCCTTTCCTTTACCCTAACCCTAAGCCTAAACCTAATCCTAACACTTACCCTTACCCTAACCATAACCCTGATACTAACCCTAACCTTACCCTAACCTTAACCCTAACCCTAACCCTCAAACTAACCCTAACCCTAAACCTAACACTTACCCTGACCCTAACCCTAACCCAAACCTAACACTAAGCCTAGACCTAACCCATACCCTTACCCTAATCCTCACCCTAAGCCTAACCCTTACCCTTACCTTAACCCTAACCCTAACCCTAAACCTTACCCTTACCCGAACCCTAAACCTAACCCTAACCCTTACCCCTAAGCCTAACCCTAACCCTAACACTTACCATTACCCTAAACCTAACCCTAAACCTAAACCTAACCCTAACTTTACCCTAACCCTAACCCTAAACCTAACCCGTACCCTAACCCCTAACCCTAACCATAACCCTAACCCAAACCCTTAACCTTACCCTAACCCTAACCTTAACCCTAACACTTACCCTTACACTAACGCTAACCCTAAACCTAACCGTCAACCTAACTCAAACCCTAACTCTAACCCTAACCCTAAACCTTATCCTTAACTTAACCCTAACCCTAACCCTAACCCTAAACCTTACGCTTACCCTAACCCTAACCCTAACCCTAACCCTAAACATAACCCTTACACTTACCTTAACCCTTACCCTAACCCTAACCCTAACCCGAACCCATAACGCTAACCCTAAACCTAACGCTAACCCTAACTCCTAACCCTAACCCTAAACTTTACCCTTACCCTAACCCTAACCATAACCCTAATACTTACTCTTACCCTAAACCTAACCCTAACCCTTAACCTACCCCTACCCCTAACCCTAACCATTAACTTTACCCTAACCCTAACCCTAACCCTAACCCTAACTCTAACCCTTACCCTTACCCTAATTCTAACCCTAACCCTAATCCTTACCCTAACCCTAACCGCAACCCTTACCCTAACCATAACCCCAACACCTAACGCTAACCCTAAACCTAACGCTCACCCTAACCCTAACCCTAACCCTAACCCTAAAACTTACCCTAACCCTAACCCTTACCCTAACACTTACCCTTACCCTAACCCTAACCCTAACCATAACCATAACATTAACCCTAACCCCTAACCCTAACCCTAACCTCACCCTAAAGCTAACCCTAAAGCTAGCCCTAACCCCCATCCATAACCCTAACCCGAACCCTTACCGTTAACCTAACCCTAACCCTAAACCTAACCCTAACCCTAAACCTTACCCTAACTCTAAATCTAACCCTAACCCTTAGCCTTACCTAACCCTAACCCAAAACCTAAGACAAACCCTAACCCTACACCTAACCCATAGTCTTACCCTAACTCAAACCCTAAACCTAACCCTAAACCTAACCCTAACTCTAACACCTAATCCTAACCCTAACCCTAACCCTAACCCTTACCCTTACCCTAACCCTAACCTTAATGCTAACCCTAGCCCTACACCTAACCCTAACCCTAACCCTAACCCTAATCCTTACCCTAACCCTAAACCTAACCCTAACGCTAACCACTACCATTTCCCTAACCCTTACCCTAACCCCTACCCTTACCCTAACTCTAAACCTAACCCTTAGCCTAACCCTAACCCTAACTCTAACCTTAACCCTAACCCTAAACCTAAATCTTACCCTTACACTAACCCTAACCCTAACACTAACACTAACCCTAACCTTAACCCTAATCCTAACCCTAACCCTTACCCTTACCCTAAAACTAACCCTAAACCTAACCCTAACCCTAACACTAATCCTAACCTTATCCTTACCCTAACCCTAACCGTAAACCTAACCTTAACCCTATCATTAACCCTAACCCCTAAACCTAAACCTAACCCTTATCCGTACCCTAACCCTAACCTCTAACTTTCACCCTAACCCTAGCCCTTCCCCTTATCCTAACCCTAACCCTAACCCTAATGCTAACACTTACACTTACCCTAACCCTAACCCTAAACCTAACCCTTACCCTTACCCTAACCCTAACCCTTACCCTAACCCTAACACTTACCTTAACCCAACCCTAAGCTATCCCTAACTCTTATCCTTACCCTAACCCTAACCATAAACCTAGCCCTAACCCTAACCCTAAACCAAAACCTTACCCTTACTATAAACCTAAAACTAAACCTTAGCCTATCCCTAACCCTAACCCTAACCCTAAACCTAACCCTTACACTTAACCCTAACCCTAAACCTAACCCTAATCCGAACCCATAACCCTAACCCTAACCCAAAACCTTACCCTTACCCTAACCCTAAAACTAACCCTAACGCTTACCCCTAAGCCTAACCCTAACCCTAACCCTTATTTTTACCCTAAACCTAACCGTAAACATAACCCTTTCTGTAAACCTAACCCTAACCCTAACCGTTACCCTAACCCTAACCGTAAACCTAACCGAACCCTAACCCCTAAACCTAACCATAACCCTAACCCAAACCCTTACCCTTACCCTAACCCTAACCCTAACCCTAACACTTACCCTTTCCCTAACGCTAACCCTAACCCTAACCCTCAAACTAACCCAAACCCTAACTCTAACCCTAACCCTAACCCATATCCTTAACTTAACCTAAACCGAACCCTAACCCTAACACTTACCCTTCTCCAATCCTAACCCTAACCCTTAACCTAACTCTAACCATAACCCTAACCCTAAACCTTACCCTTAACCTAAACCTAAGACTAACCCTAACTCTAAAACTTACCCTTACCCTAACCCTAAACCTGACCCTAACCTAATCCTAACCCTTACCCAAATGCTAACCCCTAAACCTAAACATAACCCTAAGCCTAAACCTAACCCTAACCCTTACCCTTACCCTAACTCTAACTCTAAACTTAACCCTAAACCTAACCCTTACCCTATCCATAACGCTAAACCTAACCCTAAACCGACTCTAACCCTAACGTTACCCTCACCCTAACCCTAACACTACCCCTAAGCCCTAACCCTAACACCCTAACCCTAACCCCTAACCCAAATCCTAACCCTTGTCCTAAC
This sequence comes from Megascapheus bottae, assembly GCF_031878675.1. Classification (NCBI taxonomy): domain Eukaryota; kingdom Metazoa; phylum Chordata; class Mammalia; order Rodentia; family Geomyidae; genus Megascapheus; species Megascapheus bottae. The sequence goes on along the minus strand of NW_028327804.1, from coordinate 258,890 downwards.
CCTAACGCTAACCCTAACCCAAAACTAACCCAAACCCTAACCCTAACCCTTACTCTTTCCTAAACCTAACCCTAACCCTAACCCTTACCCTTACCCTAACCATAACCCTTATCTTAACCCCAACCATAAACCTAACCCCTTAACCTTACCCTAACCCTCACTCTAAAACCTAATCCTAACCCTTACCCTAACCTTAACCCTTACCCTAACCCTAACCCTAACCCTAACCTAACCTTAACCCTAACCCTTACCCTTAGCTAACCCTTACACAAAAACTAACCCAAACCCTAAACTTAAACCTAACCCATAGCCTTACCCTAACCCAAACCCTAAACCTAACCCTAACACTAACCCTAACCTTGCCCTTACCCTACACCTAACCCTAACCTTAATGCTAACCCTCACCCTACACCTAACCCTTACCCTAAACCTAACCCTAATCCTTACCCTAACCCTAACCCTAACCCTAACACTTAGCCTTACCCTAAACCTAACCCTAACTCTTACCCTTACCCTAACCCTAACCATAAACCTAGCCCTAACCCTAACCCTAACCCAAAACCTTACCCTTACCATAAACCGAAACCGAAACCTTACCCTATCCCTAACCCTAACCCTAAACCTAACCCTTACACTTACCTTAACCCTAACCCTAAACCTAACCCTAACCCGAACTCATAACCCTAACCCTAACCCTAAACCTTACCCTTACCCTAACCCTAAACCTAACCCTAACCCTTACCCCTAAGCCTAAGCCTAACCCTAACCCTTATTTTTACCCTAAACCTAACCCTTTCCGTAACCCTAACCCTAACCCTAACCCTAACCCTTACACTAACCCTAACCCTAAACTTAACCCAAACCCTAACCCCTAAACCTAACCATAACCCTAAACCAAACCCTTAACCTTAAACTAACACTAACCCTAACCCTAACACTTACACTTACCGTAACGCTAACCCTAACCCTAACCATCAACCTAACCCAAACCCTAACTCTAACCCTAACCCGAACCCTAACCCTTACCGTTACCCTAACCCTAATCCTAACTCTAACCCTAACCCTAACCCTAATCGTTACCCGAACCCTAACCCAAACCCTAACCCTAACCCTTACCCTTTCCCTAAACCTAAACCTAACCCTAACACTTACCCCTAACCTAAACCTAACCCTAACCCTAACCCTGACCCTAACCCTTACGCTACCCCTAACCCTAACCCGAATCCTAAACCCTAACCGTAACAATAACCCTCACCCTAACCCTAACCCTCCCCTAACCCTAACCATAACCCTAAACCTTACCCTTACTCTAACCCTAACCCTAACCTTAACCCCAACCGTAAACCTAACCCTAACCCTTACCCTTAACCTAACCCTAACCCTTACCCTAACCCTAACCCTAACCCTAACTTTAACCCTAACCCTTACCTTTACCTTAACCCTAACCCAAACCCAAACCTAAACCTAACCCTAACCCTAACCCTTACCCTTTCCCTAACCATAACCCTAAACATAACCCTTACCCTAACCCTAACACTAACCCTTACCCTTACCCTAACCCTAACCCTAACCCTAAATCTTACCCTTACCCTACCTAACCCTAACCCTTAACCTAAACCTAACCCTAACCCTTACCCTTAAGTTAACCCTAAACCTAACCCTAAACCTAACCGTGAACCTTACCCTTACCGTAACCCTAACTCTAACCTTACCCCTAACCCTAACCCTAACCCTTACCTTTACCCTGAACCTAACCCTAAACTTCACCCTAACCCTAACCCTAACCCTAACCCTAATCCTAACACTAACCCTAACCCTAACCCTAGCCCTTAACCTAACCCTAACACTAAACCTAACCCTAACCCTTCCCCTTACCCTATCCCTAACCCTAACCTTAATGCTAACCCTAACCCTAACCCTAACCCAAACCCTAACCCTAACCCTTAACTTTTCCCTAAACCTAAACCTAACCCTAACACTTACCCCTACCCTAAACCTAACCCTAACCCTAACTCTGACCCTAACCCTTACCCTAACCCTAAACCTAACCTGAACCCTAAACCCTAACACTAACCATAACCCTCACCCTAACCCTAACCCTTCTCCTAACCCTAACCCTAAACCTAACCCTTACCCTTACCCTACCACTAACCCTAAACTTAACCTCAACCCTAAAACTAACCCTAACCCTTACCCTTACCCTAACCCTAACCCTTACCCTAACCCTAACCCTAACCTTAACCCTAAACCTTACCCTTACCCTAACCCTAACCCTAACCCTAACCCTAACCCTAAACCTAACCCTAACCCTAACCCTTACCCTTTCCCTAACCCTAACACTAAACTTAAATCTAACCGTAACCCTAACACTAACCCTTACCGTAACCCTAACCCTAACCCTAACCCTAACCCTAACACTTACCCTTACCCTAACCCTAATCCTAAACCTAACCCTAAACCTAACCCAAAACCTAACACTAACCCTAACCCTAACCCTAACCCTTAACCTAACAATAACCCTAACCCTAAACCTAAACCTTCCCCTTACCCTATCCCTAACCCTAACCTTAATGCAAACCCTAACCCTAACCTTAACCCTTACCCTAACACTAATCCGAAACCTAATCCTTACCCGAACCGTAACCCAAACCCTAACCCTAACCCTTACCCTTTCCCTAAACCTAACACTAACCCTAACCCTTACCCCTACCCTAAACCTAACCCTAACCCTAACCCTGACCCTAACCCTTACCCTAACCCTAACACTAACCCGAACCCTAAACCCTAAACCTAAACATAACCCTCACCCTAACCCTCACCCTTCTCCTAAACCTAACCCTAAACCTAACCCTTACCCTTACCCTAACCCTAACCCTAACCCTAACCCCAACCCTAACCCTAACCTTAACACTTACCCTTATATAACCTACCATAACCTTACCCTTACCCTTACCCTAACCCTAAACCTAACTCTAAACCTAAACCTAAC
>NW_028327804.1:220901-253401 GCF_031878675.1 Megascapheus bottae | reverse complement strand
GTAACCCTAAGCCTAACACTAACCCTAACATTGACCTTTATCCTAACCCTAACCCTGACCCTAACCAACCTTACACTAACCCTATCCCTAACCCCTAACCGTAATCCTAGCACTAACCCTAACCCTTACCCTTACCCTAACCCTAACCCTAATCCTAAACCCTAACCCTAACCCTAACCCTAACCGTAACCTTAACCCTAAACCTAACCCTTACCCTAACCCTAACCCCAAACCTAACCCTAACCCTAACCCTAAACCTACCCTTACCCTAAACCTAACCCTAACCGTTACCCAAAACATAACCTAACCCTAAACCTAACCCTAACCCTTACCCTTACCCTTACCCTAACTCTAACTCTAAACCTAACCCTAACCCTAACCCTAACCCTTACCCTACCTCTAAAGCTAACCTTAACCCTAAACCTACCCTAACCCTAAGGTTACCCTCAGCCTAACCCTAATCCTAACCCTAACCCCTAACCCTAACCCTAACCCTAACCCCTAACCCTAACCCTAATCCTTGTCCTAACCCTAACGCTAACCCTAACCCTAATCCTAACCCTAACCCTAACCCTAACACTAACACTAACCTTACCCTAACCCTAACCCTAACCCTCAACCTAACCCTTACACATACCCTAACCCTAACCCTAAACCTAACCCTAACCCTAAAACTAACCCTAACCCTAACCCCTAACCCTAACCCTAACCGTAATCCTAACCCTTACCCTTACCCTAACCCTAACCCTAACCCTAACACTTACACTTACCCTAACCCTAATCCTAACCATAACCCTAAACCTAACCCAAGCACTAACACTAACCCTAACCCTAACCCTAAACCTTACCTTTTCACTAACCCTAACCCTAAACCTAACACTAACCCTTACCGTAACCCTAACCCTAACCCTAAATCTTACCTTACCCTACCTAACCCTAACCCTTACCCTAACCCTAACCCTAACCCTAACCCTAACCCTAAAACTTACCCTAACCCTAAACCTAACCCTAACCCTAACCCTAACCCTAACCCCTAACCCTAACCCTAACCCTAACACTTACTCTTACCCTAACCCTAATCCTAACCGTAACTCTAAACCTAACCCAAACCCTAAAACTAACCCTAACCCTAACCCAAACCCTTAACCTAACCCTAACCCTAACTGTAACCCGAACCCATACCCTTACTCTAACCCAAACCCTACACTTACCCTTAACCGAACCCTAACCCCTAACCTTAACCCTAACCCTAACCCTTATCCTCATACTTACCCTAACCCTACCCATAACCCTAACATTTTCCCTTACCCTAACCCTAAACCTAACCCTCACCCTAACCCCTAACCCTAACCCTAAACCTAAACCTTACCCTTACCCTAACCCTAAATATAACGCTAACCCTTAAACCTAACCCTAACCCTAACCCTAACAGTAACCCCTAACCCTAACCCTAAACCTAACCCTAAACCTTACCCTTACCCTAACCCTAACCCTAACCCTAACCCTTTCTCTAACCCTAACCCTAACCCTATCCTTAACCCTAACACCTAACCCTAACCCTAAACCTAAACCTAAACCTAACCCTTACCCTAACCCTAAACATAACCATAACACTTAACCCTAACCCTAACACTAACCCTAACGCTAATCCTAACCCTTACCCTAACCCTAACCCTAACCCTAACCCTAACCCTAACAATTACCCTTACCCTAACCCTAATCCTAAACCTAACCCTAAACCTAACCCAAACCCTAACACTAACCCTAACCCTAACCCTTAACCTAACAATAACCCTAACCCTAAACCTAACCCTTCCCCTTACCCTATCCCTAACCCTAACCTTAGCTAACCCTGACACTAACCCTAACCCTTACCCTAACACTAACCCGAAACCTAATCCTTACCCGAACCCTAACCCAAACCCTAACCCTAACCCTTACCCTTTCCCTAAACCTAACCCTAACCCTAACCCGTAACCCTACCCTAAACCTAACCCTAACCATAACCCTGACCCTAACCCTAACCCTAACACTAACCCTAATCCTAACCCTAACTCTTACCCTTACCTAACCCTAATCCTAACCCTTACCCTTACCCTAACTCTAAACCTAACCCTAACCCTTACCCTAACCCTAACCCAAACCCTTACCCTAACCATAAACCCAACCCCTAACGCTAACCCTAAATCTAACGCTAATCCTAACCCTAATCCTAACCTTAACCCTAACCCTAACCCTTCCCCTAACCCTAACCCTTACCCTAACCCTAACCGTAAACCTAACCTTAACCCTATCCTTAACCCTAACCCCTAACCCTAATCCTAATACTTACCCGTACCCTAACCCTAACCTCTAATCTTAACCCTAACCCTAACCCTTCCCCTTATCCTTACCCTAACCCTAACACTTACCCTTACCCTAAACCTAACCCTAACACTTACCCTTACCCTAACCCTAACCATAAACCTAGCCCTAACCCTAACCCTAACCCAAAACCTTACTCTTACCATAAACCTAAACCGAAACCTTACCCTATGCCTAACCCTAACCCTAAACCTAACCCTAACCCGAACTCATAACCCTAACCCTAACCCTAAACCTTACCCTTACCCTAACCCTAAACCTAAACCTAACCCTTACCCCTAAGCCTAACCCTAACCCTAACCCTTATTTTTACCCTAAACCTAACCCTTTCCGTAACCCTAACCCTAACCCTAACCCCAACCCAAACCCTAACCTTAACACTGACCCTTATATAACCTACCATAACCTTACCCTTACCCTTACCCTAACCCTAAACCTAACCCTAAACCTAAACCTAACCCTAACCCTAACCCTTACCTTTTCACTAACCCTAACCCTAAACCTAACACTAACCCTTACCGTAACCCTAACCCTAACCCTAAATCTTACCTTACCCTACCTAACCCTAACCCTTACCCTAACCCTAACCCAAACCCATACCCTAACCATAAACCCAACCCCTAACGCTAACCGTAAATCTAACGCTCACCCTAACCCTAACCCTAATCTTAACCCTAACCCTAACCCTTACCCTAACCCTTACCCTTACCCTTACCCTAACCCTAACCCCAACCCCTAAACCTAACCCTAACCGTAACCCTAAACCTAACACTTACTCTTACCCTAACACTAATCCTAACCCTAACTCTAAACCTAACGCAAACCCTAACACTAACCCTAACCCTAACCCTAACCCTTAACCTAACCCTAACCCTAACCGTAACCTGAACCCATACCCTTACTCTAACCCTAACCCTAAAACTTACCCTTAAGCAAACCCTAACCCCTAACTTTAAACCTAACCCTAACACTTACCCTCATACTTACCCTAACCCTAACCCTAACCCTAACACTTACCCTCATACTTACCCTAACCCTAACCCCTAACCCTAACCCTAAACCTAAACCTTACACTTACCCTAACCTTAAACATAACCCTAACCCTTACTCCTAACCCTAACCCAAACCCTAACCCTTACCCTAAACCTAAACCTAAACCTAACCTTAAACTTAACCCTAACCCTAACCCTAACCCTAACGCTAACTCTAACCCTTACCCTAACGCTAACCCTACCCCTAACCCTAACCCTAACACTTACCCTTACCCTAACCCTAATCCTAAACCTAACCCTAAACCTAACCCAAAACCTAACACTAACCCTAACCATAACCCGAACCCTTAACCTAACAATAACCCTAACCCTAAACCTAACCCTTCCCCTTACCCTATCCCTAACCCTAACCTTAATGCTAACCCTAACCCTAACCCAAACCCATACCCTAACACTAATCCGAAACCTAATCCTTACCCGAACCGTAACCCAAACCCTAATCCTAACCCTTAGCCTTTCCCTAAAACTAACACTAACCCTAACCCTTACCCATACCCTAAACCTAACCCTAACCTTAACCCTGACCCTAACCCGTACCCTAAACCTAACCCTAACCCGAACCCTAAACCCTAAACCTAACCATAACCCTCACCCTAACCCTCACCCTTCTCCTAAACCTAACACTTACCATAACCTTAACCCTAACCCTAACCCTAACCCCAACCCTAACCCTAACCCTAACACTTAACCTTATATAACCTAATCCTAACCCTAAATCTTACCTTACCCTACCTAACCCTAACCCTTACCCTAACCCTAACCCTAACCCTAACCCCTAACCCTAACCCTAAACCTAACCCTAAACATTACCCTTACCCAAACCCTAACCCTAACCCTTACTCTAACCCTAACCCTAAGCCTAATCCTTACCCTAAACCTAAACCTAACCCTAGAACTAACCCTGACCCTAACCCCTAACCCTAACCCTAACCCTAACACTAACCCTTACCCTTACCCTAACCCTAACCCTAACCTTAACCCTAACCCTAACACTTACTCTTACCCTAATCCTAATCCTAACCCTAACTCTAAACCTAACCCAAACCCTAACACTAACCCTAACCATAACCCTAACTCTTAACCTAACCCTAACCCTAACCGTAACCCGAACCCATACCCTTACTCTAACCCTAACCCTAACACTTACCCTTACCCGAACCCTAACCCCTAACCTTAACCCTAACCCTAACCCTTACCCTCATACTTACCGTAACCCTAACCCTAACCCTAACACTTTCCCTTACCCTAACCCTAACCCTAACCATAACCCCTAACCCTAACCCTAACCCTTAACCCTAACCCTAACCCTAACCCCTAACCCTAACCCTAAACCTAACCCTAAACCTTACCCTTACCCTAACCCTAACCCTAACCCTAACCCTTTCTCTAACCCTAACCCTAACCCTAACCCTAACCCCTAACCCTAACCCTAAACCTAAACCTTACCCTTACCCTAACCCTAAACATAACCCTAACACTTAACCCTAACCCTAACCCTAACCCTTACCCTAAACCTAACCCTAAACCTAACCCTAAGCCTAACCCTAACCCTAACCCTAACGCTAATCCTAACCCTTACCCTAACCCTAACCATAACCCTAACCCTAACAATTACCCTTACCCTAACCCTAATCCTAAACCTAACCCTAAACCTAACCCAAACCCTAACACTAACCCTAACCCTAACCCAAACCCTAACACTAACCCTAATCCTAACCCTTAACCTAACAATAACCCTAACCCTAAACCTAACCCTTCCCCTTACCCTATCCCTAACCCTAACCTTAGCTAACCCTGACACTAACCCTAACCCTTACCCTAACACTAACCCGAAACCTAATCCTTACCCGAACCCTAACCCAGACCCTAACCCTAACCCTTACCCTTTCCCTAACCCTAACCCTAACCCTAACCCTAACACTAACAATAATCCTAACCCAAACTCTTACCCTTACCTAACCCTAATCCTAACCCTAACCCTTACCCTAACGTTAAACCTAACCCTAACCCTAACCCCTAACCCTAACCCTAACCCTAACCCTAACTCTAACCCTTACCCTTACCCTAACTCTAAACCTAAACCTAACCCTTAACCTAAACCTAACCCAAACCCTTACCCAAAACATAAAGCCAACCCCTAACGCTAACCCTAAATCTAACGCTCACCCTAACCTAACACTTACCTTAACCCTAACCCTAACCCTTCCCCTAACCCTAACCCTTACCTTAACCCTAACCCTAACCCTAACCCTAACCTTAACCCTAAACCTAACCCTTACCCTAACCCTAACCCCAAACCTAACCCTATCCCTAACCCTAAACCTACCCTTACCCTAAACCTAACCCTAACCGTTACCCAAAGCATAACCTAACCCTAAACCTAACCCTAACCCTTACCCTTACCCTAACTCTAACTCTAAACCTAACCCTAACCCTAAACCTAACCCTTACCCTATCCCTAACGCTAACCCTAACCCTAAACCTACACGAACCCTAACGTTACCCTCAGCCTAACCATAACCCTAACCCTAACCCCTAAACCCTAACCCTAACCCTAACACTAACCCCTAACACTAACCCTAACCCTTGCCCAAACCCTAACGCTAATCCTATCCCAAACCTAACGCAAACCCTAACCCTTACCCTAACCCTAACCCTAAACCGAACCCTAAACCCTAACCCTAACCATAACCCTCACCCTAACCCTAACCCTTCTCCTAACCCTAACCCTAAACCTAACCCTTATCCTTACCCTAACCATAAACCTAAACTTAACCCGAACCCTAAAACTAACCGTAACCCTTACCCTTACCCTAAACCCAACCCTTACCCTAACCCTAACCCTAACCTTAACCCTAAACCTTACACTTACCCTAACCCTAAACCTAACCCTAACACTAAACCTAACCCTAAACACTAACCCTAACACTAAAACTTACCGTAACCCTAACCCGTAACCCTAACCCTAAATCTTACCCTTACCCTACCTAACCCTAACCCTTACCCTAAACCTAACCCTAACCCTAACCCTTACCCTTACCTTAACCCTAAACCTAACCCTAATCCTAACACTAATCCTTACACTTACCCTAACCCTAACCTTAACTCTAACACTAACACTAAACCTAACCCTAACCCTTACCCTTACCCTAACCCTAACCCTAACCCTAACCCTAACCCTAACCCTAACCCTAAATCTTACCTTACCCTACCTAACCCTAACCCTTACCTTAAACCTAACCCTAACCCTAACCCTAACCCTAACCCTAACCCTAACCCTAACCCTAACCTTAGTGCTAACCCTAACCCTAACCCTAACTCTTACCCTAACCCTAAGACTAACCCTAATTCTTACCCTACCCTAACCCTAACCCTTACACTTCCCTAACCCTAACCCTAAACCTAAGACTAACCCTAACCCTAACACTAACCCTAACCCTAACACTTACCCTTATATAACCTACTCTAACCCTAACCCTTTCCCTAACCATAAACCTGACCCTAACCCTAAGACTAACCCTAACCCTAACCCTAACCCAAACCCTAACACTTACCGTTACATAACCTAACCCTAACCCTAACCCTAACACTTACCCTAAACCTAACCCTTACCCTAACCCTAACCCTTACCCTTACCCTAACGCTATCCCTAAACATAACCCTAACCCTAACCCTAACCTTAACCCCTAACCCTAACCCTAACACTTACCCTTAACCTAACCCTAACCCCTAACCTTAATCCTAAACCTAACCCTTACCCTCATCCTAACCCTAACCCTAACCCTAACACTTTTCCTTACGCTAACACTAACTCCAACCCTACACCTTACCCTTACCCTAAACCTAACCCTAACCCTAACCCTCACCCTATCCCTAACCCTAACCCTAACCTTAACCCTAACCCTTACACTTACCTTAACCCTAACGCTAACCAAAGCTCTAACCCTAACCCCTAACCCTAACCATAAACCTAACCCTAAACCTTACCCTTACCCTAACCCTAACCCTAACCCTAACACTAAACCTTTCTCTAACCCTAAACCTAACCCTAATCCTTACCCTAACCCTAACCCTAACCCTAAACCTAACCCTAACCCTAACCCTAACCCTAACCCCTAACCCTAACCCTAACTCTAACCCTTACCCTTACCCTAACCCTAACCCTAACCCTAACACTTACTCTTACTCTATCCCTAATCCTAAACCTTACTCTAAACCTAACCCAAACCCTAACACTAACCCTAACCCTAACCTTAACCTTGAACCTAACCCTAAACTTAACCGTAAACCGAACCCATAACCTTACTCTAACCCTAACCCTAACACTTAGCCTTACCCGAACCCTAACCCCTAACCTTAACCCGAACCCTAACCCTTACCTTCATACTTACCCTAACCATAACCCTAACCCTAACACTGTCCCTTACCATAACCCTAACCCTAACCCTAACCACTAAGCCTAAACCTAAACCTTACCCTTACCTTAACCCTAAACATAACCCTAACCCTTACCCCTAACCCTAACCCTAACTCTAACCCTTACCCTAAACCTAACTCTAACCCTTACCCTAACTCTAACCCAAACCCTAACCCTAACCCTAACACTTACCCTTACCCTAACCCTAATCCTAAACCTAACCCTAAACCTAACCCAAACCCTAACACTAACCCTAACCCTAACCCTTAACCTAACAATAACCATAACCCTAAACCTAACCCTTCCCCTTACCCTATCCCTAACCCTAACCTTAATGCTAACCCTAACCCTAACCCTAACCCTTACCCTAACACTAACACGAAACCTAATCCTTACCCGAACCTTAACCCAAACCCTAACCTTAACCCTTACCCTTTCCCTAAACATAACCCTAACCCTAACCCTTAACCCTACACTAAACCTAACCCTAACCCTAAACCTGACACTAACCCTTACCCTAACCCTAAACCTAACCCGAACATTAAACCCTAAACCTAACCATAACCCTCACCCTAACGCTCACACTTCTCCTAAACCTAACCCTAAACCTAATCCTTACCCTTACCCTAACCCTAACCCTAACCCTATCCCTAACCCCAACCCTAACCCTAACCCTAACACTTACCCTTATATAACCTAACCCTAACACTTACTCTTACCCTAACCCTAACCCTAACCCTAAACCTAAACCTAACCCTAACCCTAACCCTAACCCTTACCCTATCCCTAACCCCAACCCTAAACCTAACCCTAACCCTAACACTAACACTATCCCTTACCGTAACCCTAACCCTAACCCTAACCCTAAATCTAACCTTACCCTACCTAACCCTAACCCTTACCCTAAACCTAACCCTAACCCTAACCCTAACCCTTAGCCTTACCCTAACCCTAACCCTAACCCCAACCCTTACCCTTACCCTCACCCTAACCCTACTGCTAACCCTAACCCTAACCTAACTCTTACCCTAACCCTAACCCCAATCCTTTCCCTAACCCTAACCCTAACCCTAACCCTTACCCTTTCTCTAACTATAACCCTAACCCTAACCGTAACCCTAAGACTAACCCTAACCCTAACACTTACCCCTACATAACCTAACCCTAACCCTAACACTTACCCTAACCCTAACACTACCCTAACCCTAACCCTTACCCTTACCCTAACCCTATCCCTAAACATAACCATAACCCTAACCCTAACCTTAACCCCAAATCCTAACCCTAATACTTACCCTTACCCTAACCCTAACCCCTAACCTTAATCCTAAACCTAACCCTTACCCTCATCCTAACCCTAACCCTAACCCTAACACTTTTCCTTACACTAACACTAACCCTACCCTACCCCCCCCCCCCCCCCCCCCCCCCCCCCCCCCCCCCCCCCCCCCCCCCCCCCCCCCCCCCCCCCCCCCCCCCCCCCCCCCCCCCCCCCCCCCCCCCCCCCCCCCCCCCCCCCCCCCCTTACCCTAAACCTAACCCTAACACTTACCCTATCCCTAACCCTAACCCTAACCTTAACCCTAACCCTTACACTTACCTTAACCCTAACCCTAAACAAAGCTCTAACCCTAACCCCTAACCCTAACCATAAACCAAACCCTAAACCTTACCCTTACCCTAACCCTAACCCTAAACCTAACCTAACCTTAACCCTAACTCCTAACCGTAACCCTAACCCTTAACCTTACCCTAACCCTAACCCTAACCCTAACCCTAACACTTACTCTTACCCTAACCCTAATCCTAACCCTAACTCTAAACCTAACCCTAACCCTTACCCTAACCCTAATGCCAATCCTAACCCTTACCCTAACCCTAACCCAAACCCTAACCCTAACCCTAACAATTACCCTTACCCTAACCCTGATCCTAAACCTAACCCTAAACCTAACCCAAACCCTAACACTAACCCTAACCCTAACCCTTAACCTAACATTAACCATAACCCTAAACCTAACCCTTCCCCTTAACCTATCCCTAACCCTAACCTTAATGCTAACTCTAACCCTAACCCTAACCCTTACCCTAACACTAACACGAAACATAATCTTTACCCGAACCCTAACCCAAACCCTAACTTAAACCTAACCCTAACCCTAACCCTGACACTAACCCTTACCCTAACCCTAACCCTAACCCGAACCCTAAACCCTAAACCTAACCATAACCCTCACCCTAACCCTCACCCTTCTCCTAAACCTAACCCTAACCCTAATCCTTACCCTTACCCTAACCCTAACCCTAACCCTATCCCTAACCCCAACCCTAACCATAACACTTATCCTTATATAACCTAACCCTAAACCTTACCCTTACCCTAACTCTAACCCTAACCCTAAACCTAAACCTAACCCTAACCCTTACCCTATCCCTAACCCCAACCCTAAACCTAACCCTAAACCTAACACTAACACTAACCCTTACCGTAACCCTAACCCTAACCCTAAATCTTACCTTACCCTACCTAACCCTAACCCTTACCTTAAACCTAACCCTAACCCTAACCCTAACCCTAACCCTTATCCTAACCCTAACCCTAACCCCAACCCTTACACTTACCCTCACCCTAACCCTAACCTTAGTGCTAACCCTAAACCTAACCCTAACTCTTACCCTAACCCTAAGTCTAACCCAAATCCTTACCTTAACCCTAACCCTAACCCTAACCCTCACCCTTTCCCTAACCCTAACCCTAACCCTAACCCTAACCCTAAGACAAACCCTAACCCTAACCCTAACCCCAACCCTAACACTTACCCTTATATAACCTAATCCTAACCCTAAACCTTACCCTAACCATAAACCTAACCTTAACCCTAACCCCTAACCCTAAACCTAACCCTAACTCTAACCATTACCCTTACCCTAACACTAACCCTAACCCTAACCCTTACCCTAACCCTAACCCTAACCCTTACCGTAACCCTAACCCTAACCCTTACCTTAACTCTAACTCTAAACCTAACCCTTACTCTAACCCTAACCCTAACTCTTACCCTAACCCTAACCCTTACCCTAACCCTAACCCTAAACCTAACCCTAACCCAAACCCTAAACCTAACCAATAACCCTAACCCTATCACTTACCTTACCCTAACCCCTAACCCCTAACCTTAACCCTAACCCTAACCCTTACCCTCACCCTAACCCTAACCCTAACCCTAACACTTTCCCTTACCCTAACCCTAACACTAAACCTTACCCTTACCCTAAACCTAACCCTAACACTTACCCTATCCCAAACCCTAACCCTAACCTTAACCCTAACCCTTACACTTACCTTAAGCCTAACCATAAACCTAGTCCTAAACCTAACCCCTAACCCTAACCCTAAACCTAAACCTCACCGTTACCCTAACCCTAAACCTAACTCTAACCCTTACCCTTCACCCTAATCCTAACCCTAAACCTAACCCTTACCTTAAACCTAACCCTAAACCTAACCCTAACCCTAACCCTAACCCCTAACCCTAACCCTAACCTTAACCCTAACCCTTACCCTAACCCTAACCCTAACCCTAACCCTAACTCTTGCCCTAACCCTAACCCTAACCCTAAAACTTACCCTAACCCTAACCCTTACCCTAACACTTACCCTTACCCTAACCCTAACCCGAAACCTAATCCTTACCCTAACCCTAACCCTAACCCTAACCCTGAAACTAACCCTAACCCTAAACCTAACACTTACCCTGACCCTAACCCTAACCCAAACCTTACACTAACCCTAACCCTAACCCTAACCCTAACCCTAAGACAAAACCTAACCCTAACCCTAACCCCAACCCTAACACTTACCCTTATATAACCTAATCCTAACCCTAAACCATACCCTAACCATAAACCTAACCCTAACCCTAACCCCTAACCCTAACCCTAACCCTAACTCTAACCATTACCCTTACCCTAACACTAACCCTAACCCTAACACTTACCCTAACCCTAACCCTAACCCTTACCGTAACCCTAACCCTAACCCTTACCTTAACTCTAACTCTAACCCTAACCCTTACTCTAACCCTAACCCTAACTCTTACCCTAACCCTAACCCTTACCCTTACCCTAACCCTAACCCTAAACCTAACCCTAACCCTAACCCTAAACCTAACCAATAACCCTAACCCTATCACTTACCCTTACCCTAACCCTAACCCCTAACCTTAACCCTAACCCTAACCCTTACCCTCATCCTAACCCTAAACCTAACCCTAACACTTTCCCTTACCCTAACCCTAACACTAAACCTTACCCTTACCCTAAACCTAACCCTAACACTTACCATAAACCTAACCCTAACCCTAACCTTAACCCTAACCCTTACACTTACCTTAACCCTAAATATAAACCTAGTTCTAAACCTAACCCCTAACCGTAACCCTAAACCTAAACCTCACCGTTACCCTAACCCTAAACCTAACTCTAACCCTTAGCCTTAACCCTAATCCTAACCCTAAACCTAACCCTTACCTTAAACCTAACCCTAAACCTAACCCTAACCCTAACCCTAACCCCTAAACCTAACCCTAACCCTAACCTTAACCCTAACCCTTACCCTAACCCTAACCCTAACCCTAACCCTAACTCTTACCCTAACCCTAACCCTAACCCTAAAACTTACCCTAACCCTAACCCTTACCCTAACACTTACCCTTACCCTAACCCTAACCCTAATCCTAATCCTTACCCTAACCCTAACCCTAACCCTAACCCTGAAACTAACCCTAACCCTAAACCTAACACTTACCCTGACCCTAACCCTAAACCAAACCTAACACTAACCCTAAACCTAACCCTAACCCTAACCCTAACCCTAACCATAACACTAATCCTAACCCTAAAATTATCCCTAACCCTAACCCTAACCCTAACCCTTACAATTACCCTAACCCTAACCCTTACCCTTACCCTAACCCTAACCCTAAATCTTACCCTAACCCTAACCCTAACCTTAACCCCTAATCCTAACCATAACATTTACCCTTACCCTAACCCTAACCCCTAACCTTAAACCTAAACCTAACCCTTACCCTCATCCTAACCCTAACCCTAACCCTAACACTTTTCCTTACACTAACACTAACCCTAACCCTACACCTAACCCTTACCCTAAACCTAACCCTAACCCTTACCCTATCCCTAACCCTAACCCTAACCTTAACCCTAACCCTTACACTTACCTTAACCCTAACCCTAAACAAAGCTCTAACCCTAACCCCTAACCCTAACCATAAACCTAACCCTAAACCTTACCCTTACCCTAACCCTAACCCTAACCCTAACCCTTTCTCTAACCCTAACCCTAAGCCTAATCCTTACCCTAACCCTAACCCTAACCCTAAACCTAACCCTAACCCTAACCCTAACCCCTAACCCTAACCCGAACCCTTACCCTTACCCTAACCCTAACCCTAACCCTAACCCTAACACTTACTCTTACCCTAACCCTAATCCTAACCCTAACTCTAAACCTAACCCAAACCCTAACACTAACCCTAACCCTAACCTTAACCCTTAATCTAACCCTAACCCTAACCGTAACCCGAACACATACCCTTACTCTAACCCTAACCTAATATTTACCCTTACCAGAACCCCAACCCCTAACCTTAACCCTAACCCTAACCCTTACCCTCATACTTACCCTTACCCTAACCCTAACACTGTCCCTTACCCTAACCCTAACCCTAACCCTAACCACTAAGCCTAACCCTAAAACTAAACCTTAATCTTACCCTAACCCTAAACATAACCCTAACCCTTACCCCTAACCCTAACCCTAACCCTTACCCTAAACCTAACCCTAAACCTAACCCTAAACCTAACCCTAACACTAACACTAACCCTAACGCCAATCCTAACCCTTACCCTAACCCTAAACCAAACCCTAACCCTAACCCTAACAATTAACCTTACCCTAACCCTAATCCTAAACCTAACCCTAAACCTAACCCAAACCCTAACACTAACCCTAACCCTAACCCTTAACCTAATAATAACCATAACCCTAAACCTAACCCTTCCCCTTACCCTATCCCTAACCCTAACCTTAATGCTAACCCTAACCCTAACCCTTACCCTAACACTAACACGAAACCTAATCCTTACCCGAACCCTAACCCAAACCCTAACCTAAACCTAACCCTAAACCTAACCCTGACACTAACCCTTACCCTAACCCTAACCCTAACCCGAACCCTAAACCCTAAACCTAACCATAAACCTCACCCTAACCCTCACCCTTCTCCTAAACCTAACCATAACCGTAATCCTTACCCTTACCCTAACCCTAACCCTAACCCTATCCCTAACCCCAACCCTAACCTAACCCTAACACTTACCCTTATATAACCTAACCCTAAAACTTACCCTTACCCTAACTCTAACCCTAACCCTAAACCTAAACCTAAACCTAACCCTAACCCTAACCCTTACCCTATCCCTAACCCCAACCCTAAACCTAACCCTAAACCTAACACTAACACTAAAACTTACCGTAACCCTAACACTAACCCTAAATCTTACCTTACCCACCCTAACCCTAACCCTTACCTTAAACCTAACCCTAACCCTAACCCTAACCCTTACCCTTATCCTAACCCTAACCCTAACCCCAACCCTTACACTTACCCTCTCCCTAACCCTAACCTTAGTGCTAACCCTAACCCTAACCCTAACTCTTACCCTAACCCTAAGACTAACCCAAATCCTTACCTTAACCCTTACCCTAACCCTAACCCTAACCCTAACCCTAAGACAAACCCTAACCCTAACCCTAACCCCAACCCTAACACTTACCCTTATATAACCTAATCCTAACCCTAAACCTTACCCTAACCATAAACCTAACCCTAACCCTAACCCCTAACCCTAACCCTAACCCTAACTCTAACCATTACCGTTACCCTAACACTAACCCTAACCCTAACCCTTACCCTAACCCTAACCCTTACCGTAACCCTAACCCTAACCCTTACCTTAACTCTAACTCTAACCCTAACCCTTACTCTAACCCTAACCCTAACTCTTACCCTAACCCTTACCCTTACCCTAACCCTAACCCTAAACCTAACCCTAACCCTAACCCTAAACCTAACCAATAACCCTAACCCTATCACTTACCCTTACCCTAACCCTAACCCCTAACCCTAACCCTAACCCTAACACTTTCCCTTACCCTAACCCTAACACTAAACCTTACCCTTAACCTAAACCTAACCCTAACACATACCCTATCCCAAACCGTAACCCTAACCTTAACCCTAACCCTTACACTTACCTTAACTCTAACCATAAACCTAGACCTAAACCTAACCCCTAACCCTTACCCTGAACCTAAACCTCACCGTTACCCTAACCCTAAACCTAACTCTAACCCTTACCCTTAACCCTAATCCTAACCCTAAACCTAACCCTTACCTTAAACCTAACCCTAAACCTAACCCTAACCCTAACCCTAACCCCTAACCCTAACCCTTACCCTTACCCTAACTCTAACTCTAAACCTAACCCTAAACCTAACCCTAACCCTTACCCTATCCCTAACGCTAAACCTAACCCTAAACCTACTCTAACCCTAACGTTACCCTCACCCTAACCCTAACACTACCCCTAACCCCTAACCCTAACCCTAACCCTAACCCCTAACCCTAATCCTAACCCTTGTCCTAACCCTAACGCTAACCCTAACCCAAAACTAACCCAAACCCTAACCCTAACCCTTACCCTTTCCTAAAACTAACCCTAACCCTAACCCTTACCCTTACCCTAACCATAACCCTAATCTTAACCCCAACCATAAACCTAACCCTTAACCTTACCCTAACCCTAACTCTAAACCTAATCCTAACCCTTACCCTAACCTTAACCCTTACTCTAACCAAACCCTAACCCCAACCATAACCCTAACCCTTACCCTTAGCTAACCCTTACACAAAAACTAACCCAAACCCTAAACTTAAACCTAACCCATAGCCTTACCCTAACCCAAACCCTAAACCTAACCCTAACACTAACCCTAACCCTTGCCCTTACCCTACCCCTAACCCTAACCTTAATGCTAACCCTCACCCTACACCTAATCCTTACCCTAACCCTAACCCTAACCCTAACACATACCCTTACCCTAACCCTAACCCTAACCCTAACCCTAACCCTAACCCTTACCCTTACCCTAACCCTAACCCTAATCCTTACCCTAACCCTAACCCTAACCCCTACCCTTTCCCTAACACTTACCCTAACCCTAACCCTTACCCTAACTCTAAACCTAACCCTTAGCCTAACCCTAACCCTGACTCTAACCTTAACCCTAACCCTAAACCTAAATCTTACCTTTACACTAAACCTAACCCTTACCCTAACACTAACCCTAACGTTAACCCTAACCTTAACACTTACCCTTACCCTAAAACTAACCCTAAACCTAACCCTAAACCTAACACTATGCCTAACCTTACCCTTACCCTAACCCTAACCGTAAACCTAACCTTAACCCTATCCTTAACCCTAACCCCTAACCCTAATCCTAACCCTTACCCGTACCCTAACCCTAACCTCTAATCTTAACCCTAACCCTAACCCTTCCCCTTATCCTACCCTAACCCTAACCCTAACCCTAACACTTACCCTTACCCTAAACCTAACCCTAACTCTTATCCTTACCCTAACCCTAACCATAAACCTAGCCCTAACCATAACCCTAACCCAAAACCTTACTCTTACCATAAACCTAAACCGAAACCTTACCCTATCACTAACCCTAACCCTAAACCTAACCCTAACCCGAACTCATAACCCTAACCCTAACCCTAAACCTTACCCTTACCCTAACCCTAAACCTAAACCTAACCCTTACCCCTAAGCCTAACCCTAACCCTAACCCTTATTTTTACCCTAAACCTAACCCTTTCCGTAACCCTAACCCTAACCCTAACCCTTACACTAACCTTATGCCTAAACTTAACCCGAACCCTAACCCCTAAACCTAACCCTAACACTAACCCAAACCCTTACCCTTAACCTAACCCTAACCCTAACCCTAACACTTACCCTTACCCTAACGCTAACTCTAACTCTAACCATCAACCTAACCCAAACCCTAACTCTAACCCTAACCCGAACCCTAACCCTTTCCGTTACCCTAACCCTAATCTTAACTCTAACCCTAACCCTAACCCTAACCCTAACCCTCCATGTAACCCTACCCCTAATCCTAACGCTAATCCTACCCCTTACCCTTACCCTAACGCTAACCCTAAACCTAACCCTAACCCTAACCCAAACACTAACACCTAAACCTAAACATAACCCTAACCCTAAACCTAACCCTTCCCCTTATCCTTACCCTAAACCTAACCCTAACCCTAACACTTACACTTACGCTAAACCTAACCCTAACCATAAACCTAACCCTAACCCTAACCCTAACCCTTACCTTAACCCTAACCCTAACCCTAAAGCTAACCCTTAACCTAACCCAAACCCTAACCCTAAACCTAACCCTAACCCTAACCCATAAACCTAACCATAAACCTTACCCTTACCCTAACCCTAACCCTAACCCTAACCCTAACATTTACGCTTACCCTAACCTTAACCCTAACGGGAACCTTAAACCTAACCCAAACCCTAACTCTAACCCTAAACCTAACCCTTAACCTAAATTTAACCCTAACCCTAACCCTAACCCTAACCCTAACCCTTACCCTAAACCTAACTCTAACCCTTACCCTAACCCTAACCCTAACCCTAAATCTTACCCTTACCGTAACCCTAAGCCTAACACTAACCCTAACACTGACCCTTACCCTAACCCTAACCCTGACCCTAACCAACCTTAACCTAACCCTAACCCTAACCCCTAACCGTAATCCTAACACTAACCCTAACCCTTACCCTTACCCTAACCCTAAACCTAATCCTAAACCCTAACCCTAACCCTAACCCTAACCGTAACCTTAACCCTAAACCTAACCCTTACCCTAACCCTAACCCCAAATCTAACCCTAACCCTAAACCTACCCTTACCCTAAACCTAACCCTAACTGTTACCCAAAACATAACCTAACCCTAAAGCTAACCCTAACCCTTACCCTTACCCTTACCCTAACTCTAACTCTAAACCTAACCCTAACCCTAACCCTAACCCTTGCCCTACCTCTAACGCTAACCTTAACCCTAAACCTACCCTAACCCTAAGGTTACCCTGAGCCTAACCCTAATGCTAACCCTAACCCATAACCCTAACCCTAACCCTAACCCTAACCCCTAACCCTAACCCTAATCCTTGTCCTAACCCTAACGCTAACCCTAACCCTAATCCTAACCCTAACCCTAACCCTAACACTAACCCTTACCCTAACCCTAACCCTAACCCTAACCCTAAACCTAACCCTTACACTTACCCTAACCCTAACCCTAAACCTAACCCTAACCCTAAAACTAACCCTAACCCTAACCCCTAACAATAACCCTAACCGTAATCCTAACCCTTACCCTTACCCTAACCCTAACCCTAACCCTAACACTAACCCTTACCCTAACCCTAACCCTAACCCTAAACCTAACCCTTACACTTACCCTAACCCTAACCCTAAACCTAACCCTAACCCTAAAACTAACCCTAACCCTAACCCCTAACCCTAACCCTAACCGTAATCCTAACCCTTACCCTTACCCTAACCCTAACCCTAACCCTAACACTTACACTTACCCTAACCCTAATCCTAACCATAACCCTAACCCTAACCCAAACACTAACACTAACCCTAACCCTAACCCTAACCCTTAACCTAACCCTAACCCTAACGCTAGACCTAACCCTTCCCCTTACCCTATCCCTAACCCTAACCTTAATTCTAACCTTAAGACTAATCCTAAACCTTACTCTAACACTAACCCGAAACCTAATCGTTACCCGAACCCTAACCCAAACCCTAACCGTAACAATTACCCCTACCCTAAACCTAACCCTAACCCTAACCCTGACCCTAACCCTTACCCTAACCCTAACCCTAACCCGAATCCTAAACCCTAACCGTAACAATAACCCTCACCCTAACCCTAACCCTCCCCTAACCCTAACCCTAATCCTAAACCTTACCATTACTCTAACCCTAACCCTAACCTTAACCCCAACCCTAAACCTAAACCTAAACCTTACCCTTAACCTAACCCTAACCCTTACCCTAACCCTAACCCTAACCCTAACTTTAACCCTAACCCTTACCTTTACCTTAACCCTAACCCTAACCCAAACCTAAACCTAACCCTAACCCTAACCCTAACCCTTACCCTTTCCCTAACCCTAACCCTAAACCTAACCCTAACCCTAACCCTAACACTAATCCTTACCCTAACCCTAACCCTAACCCTAACCCTAAATCTTACCCTTACCCTACCTAACCCTAACCTTTAACCTAAACCTAACCCTAACCCTAACCCTTACCCTTAAGTTAACCCTAAACCTAACCCTAAACCTAACCGTGAACCTTACCCTTACCCTAACCCTAACTCTAACCCTAACCCTAACCCTAACCTTACCCTTAACCCTAAGCCTAACCCTTACCCTTACCCTGACCCTAACCCCAAACTTCACCCTAACCCTAACCCTAACCCTAACCCTAACACTAACCCTAACGCTAACCCTAGCCCTTAACCTAACCCTAACACTAACCTTAACCCTAACCTTCCCCTTACCCTATCCCTAACCCTAACCTTAATGCTAACCCTAAGCCTAACCCTTACCCGAACACTAACCCGAAACCTAATCCATAGCCGAACCCTAACCCAAAACCTAACCCTAACCCTTACCTTTTCCCTAAACCTAACCCTAACCCTAACACTTACCCCTACCCTAAACCTAACCCTAACCCTAACCCTGACCCTAACCCTTACCCTAACCCTAAACCTAACCTGAACCCTAAACCCTAACCCTAACCATAACCCTCACACTAACCCTAACCCTTCTCCTAACCCTAACCCTAAACCTAACCCTTACTCTTAACCTACCCCTAACCCTAAACTTAACCCCAACCCTAAAACTAACCCTAACCCTTACCCTTACCCTAACCCTAACCCTTACCCTAACCCTAACCCTAACCCTAACCTTAACCCTAAACCTTACCCTTACCCTAACCCTAACCCTAACCCTAACCCTAAACCTAAACCTAACCCTAACCCTTGCCCTTACCCTTTCCCTAACCCTAATACTAAACTTAACCCTAACCGTAACCCTAACACTAACCCTTACCGTAACCCTAACCCTAACCCTAATCCTAATCCTAAACCTAACACTTACCCTTACCCTAACCCTAATCCTAAACCTAACCCTAAACCTAACCCAAAACCTAACACTAACCCTAACCCTAACCCTAACCCTTAACCTATCAATAACCCTAACCCTAAACCTAAACCTTCCCCTTACCCTATCCCTAACCCTAACCTTAATGCAAACCCTAACCCTAACCCTAACCCTTACCCTAACACTAATCCGAAACCTAATCCTTACCCGAACCGTAACCCAAACCCTAACCCTAACCCTTACCCTTACCCTAACCCTTACCCTAACCTTAACCCCACCCTAAACCTAACCCTAACCCTTACCCTTACCCTAACCCTAACCCTTACCCTAACCAAAACCCTAACCCTAACTTTAACCCTAACCCTTACCCTTATCTTAACCCTAACCCTAACCCAAGCCTAAACTTAAACCCAACCCTAAACTTTACCCTTTCCCTGACCCTAACTCTAACCCTAACCCTAACTCTAACACTAACTCTAACTTTAACGCTAACCCTTACCCTAAACATAGCCCTAACCCTTACCCTTACCCTAAACCTAACACTAAACCTAAACCTAAGCCTAACCCTAACCCTAACCCTTACCTTTTCCCTAAACCTAAACCTAACCCTAACCCTTACCCCTACCCTAAACCTAACCCTAACCCTAACCCTGACCCTAACCCTTACCCTAACCCTAACCCTATCGAACCCTAAACCCTAAACCTAACCATAACCCTCACCCTAACCCTCACCACTCTCCTAAACCTAACCCTTACCCTTACCCTAACCCTAACCCTAAACCTAACCCCAACCCTAACCCTAACCTTAACACTTACCCTTATATAACCTACCATAACCTTACCCTTACCCTTTCCCTAACCCTAAACCTAACCCTAAACCTAAACCTAACCCTAACCCTAACCCTTACCTTTTCACTAACCCTAACCCTAAACCTACGCTACCCTTAACATAAGACTAACATTAACACTAACCCTAACACATAACCTTACCCTTACCCTAAACCTAACCCTAATCCTTACCCTAAACCTAATCCTAAACCTAACCCTAACCCATACTCTTACCCTAACCCTAAGCCTAACTCCAACCCTAACCCTAATTCTTACACGAAACCTAACCCTAACCCTAACCCTTACCCTTTCCCTAACCCTAACCCTAACCCTAACCCTTAGCCTTACCCTAAACCTAACCCTAAACCTAACCCTAACGCTAACCCTAACCCTAACCCTTACCCTCACACTAACACGAAACCTAATCCTTACCGAACCCTAACCCAAACCCTAACCTAAACCTAACCCTAACCCTAACCCTGACACTAACCCTTACCCTAACCCTAACCCTAACCCGAACCCTAAACCCTAAACCTAACAATAACCCTCACCCTAACCCTCACCCTTCTCCTAAACCTAACCCTAACCCTAATCCTTACCCTTACCCTAACCCTAACCCTAACCCTATCCCTAACCCCAACCCTAACCCTAACCCTAACACTTACCCTTATATAACCTAACCCTAAACCTTACCCTTACCCTAACTCTAACCCTAACCCTGAACCTAAACCTAACCCTAACCGTAACCCTTACCCTATCCCTAACCCCAACCCTAAACCTAACCCTAAACCTAACACTAACACTAACCCTTACCGTAACCCTAACCCTAACCCTAAATCTTACCTTACCCTACCTAACCCTAACCCTTACCTTAAACCTAACCCTAACCCTAACCCTAACCCTTACCCTTATCCTAACCCTAACCCTAACCCCAACCCTTACACTTACCCTCAACCTAACCCTAACCTTAGTGCTAACCCTAACCCTAACCCTAACTCTTACCCTAACCCTAAGACTAACCCAAATCCTTACCTTAACCCTAACCCTAACCCTAACCCTCACCCTTTCCCTAACCCTAAGACAAACCCTAACCCTAACCCTAACCCCAACCCTAACACTTACACTTATATAACCTAATCCTAACCCTAAAACTTACCCTAACCATAAACCTAACCCTAACCCTAACCCCTAACCCTAACCCTAACCCTAACTCTAACCATTACCCTTACCCTAACACTAACCCTAACCCTTACCCTAAACCTAACCCTAACCCTTAGCGTAACCCTAACCCTAACCCTTACCTTAACTCTAACTCTAACCCTAACGCTTACTCTAACCCTAACCCTAACTCTTACCCTAACCCTTACCCTTACCCTAACCCTAACCCTAACCCTAACCCTAACCCTAAACCTAACCAATAACCCTAACCCTATCGCTTACCCTTACCCTAACCCTAACCCCTAACCTTAACCCTAACCCAACCCTTACCCTCATCCTACCCCTAACTCTAACCCTAACACTTTCCCTTACCCTAACCCTAACACTAAACCTTACCCTTACCCTAAACCTAACCCTAACACTTACGCTATCCCAAAACCTAACCCTAACCTTAACCCTAAACCTTACACTTACCTTAACCCTAACCATAAACCTAGTCCTAAACCTAACCCCTAACCCTAACCCTAAACCTAAACCTCACCGTTACCCTAACCCTAAACCTAACTCTAACCCTTACCCTTAACCCTAATCCTAACCCTAAACCTAACCCTTACCTTAAACCTAACCCTAAACCTAAACCTAACCCTAACCCTAACCCCTAACCCTAACCCTAACCTTAACCCTAACCCTTACCCTAACCCTAACCCTAACCCTAACCCTAACCCTAACTCTTACCCTAACCCTAATCCGAACACTAACTCTAAACCTAACCCAAACCCTAACACTAAACCTAACCTTAACAATAACCCTTAACCTAACCTAACCCTAACCTGAACCCATACCCTTACTCTAATCCTAACCCTAACACTTTCCCTTACCCGAACCCTAACCCCTAACCCTAACCCTAAACGTAACCTTACCCTTACCCTAATCCTAAACATAACCCTAACCCTAACCCTTTCCCCTAACCCTAACCCTAACCCTTACCCTAAACCTAACCCTAAGCATAAACCTAAACCTAACCCTAACACTTACCCTAACCCTAATGCTAACCCTAACCCTTACCCCTAACCCTAACCCTAAACCTTACCCTAAAGCTAACCCTAAGCATAAACCTAAACCAAACCCTAACACTTACCCTAACCCTAAGGCTAACCCTAACCCTAACCCTAATCCTAACCCTTACCCTTACCTTAACCCTAACCCTAACTCTAACCCTAACACTTACCCTTATCCTAACCCTAATCCTAAACCTAACCCTAAACCTAACCCAAAACCTAACACTAACCCTAACCTTAAACCTAACCCTTAACCTAACCCTAACCCAAACCTTAACCCTTCCCCTTACCCTATCCCTAACCCTAACCTTAATGCTAACCCTAACCCTAAACCTAACCCTTACCCTAACACTAACCCAAAACGTAATCCTTACCCAAAACCTAACGCAATCCCTAACCCTAACCCTTACCATTTCCCTAAACCTAACCCTAAACCTAAACCTTACCCCTACCCTAAACCTAACCCTAACCCTAACCCTGACCCTAACCATTACCATAACCCTAAACCTAACCCTAACCGTAACCCTTTCCCTTACCCTATCCCTAACCCTAACCTTAATGCTAACCCTAACCCTAACCCTAACCCTTACCCTAACACTAACCCGAAACCTAATTCTTACCCGAACCCTAACCCAATCCATAACCCAAACCCGTACCATTTCCCTAAACCTAACCCTAACCCTAAACTTTACCCCTACCCTAAACCTAACCCTAACCCTAACCCTGACCCTAACCCTTACCATAACCCTAAACCTAACTCTAACCCCTAACCCTAACCCTAACCCTAACCCTTACCCTTACCCTAACCCTAACCCTAACACTTACTCTTACCCTAACCCTAATCCTAACCCTAACTCTAAACCTAACTCAAACCCTAAAACTAAGCCTAACCCTAACCCTAAACCTTAACCTAACCCTAACCCTAACCATAACCTGAACCCATAACTTACTCTAACCCTAACCCTAATACTTACCCTTACCCGAACCAGAACCCCTAACCCTAACCCTAAACCTAAACCTTACCCTTACCCTAACCCTAAACATAACCCTAACCCTTACCCCTAACCCTAACCCTAACACTAATCCTTACCCTAAACATAACCCTAAACCTAACCCTAACCCTAACCCTAACCCTTACCCTAACCCTAACCCTAACGCTAACCCTAACCCTTACCCTTACCCTAACCTTAACCCTAAACCTAACCCTAACCCTAACCTCTAACCCTAACCCTAACCCTAAATCTAAACCTTCCCCTTACCCTATCCCTAACCCTAACCTTAATGATAACCCTAACCCTAACCCTAACACTTACCCTAACCCTAATCCTAACCCTTACCCTTACCCTAAACCTAACCCTAACCCTAACCCCTAACCCTAACCCTAACCCTAACCTTAACCCTTACCCTTACCCTAACCCTTACCCTAACCCTAACTATAACACTTACTCTTACAATAACACTAATCCTAACCCTAACTCTAAACCTAACCCAAACCCTAACACTAACCCTAACGCTAACCCTTATCCTAACCCTAACCCTAACACTAACCCGAACAATTACCCTCAGTCTAAACCTAACCCTAACCCTTACCCTAACCCTAACCCGAACCCTGACCCTAACCCTAAACTTACCCTAACCCTAACCCTAACCCTAACCCTAACCCATAACCCTAACCTTAAACCTAAACCTAACCCTTACCCTCACCCTAACCCTAACCCTAATCGTAACCCTAACCCTAACCCTAACCCTAACCCTAAAACTTACACTTACGTAAACATAACCCAAATCCTAACCCTAACCCCTAAACCTAACCCTAACCCTAACCCTAAATCTAACCCTTACCCTTACCCTAATCCTAACCCTAACCCTAACCCTTACCCTTTCCCTAACCCTAACCCTAACCCTAACCGTAACCCTAAGGCTAACCCTAACCCTAACCCTAACCCTAACCATTACCATAACCCTAACCCTAACCATAACCTTAACCCTAACCCTTACCCTTACCCTAACCCTATCCCTAAACCTAAACATAACCCTAACCCTAACCCTTACTCTAACCCTTACCCTAACCCTTACCCATACCCTAACCCTAAACCTAACCCTAACCCTAACCGTAACCCTAACTCTTACCTAACCCTAAACCTATCCCTAACCCTAACCCTAACCCTTACCCTAACATAACCCTAAAGTTAAACCTAACTGTAAACCTTACCCTTACCCTAACCCTAACTCTAACCCTAAACCTAACCCTAACCCTATCCCTAACCCTAACCCTAACACTTACCCTAACACTAACCCTAACCTTAACCCTAACCCTAATACTAACCCTAACCCTAACCCTTGACCTTACCCTAACCATAACCCTAAACCTAACCCTAAGCCTAAACCTTACCCTTAACCTTACCCTAACCCTAACCCTAACCTTAACCCTAACCCTAACTATAACCCTTACCCTAAACCTTACCCTTACCGTAACCCTAACCCTAACAATAAACTTAACCCTAACCATAACCCTAAACCGAACCCTTACCCTAACCCTAACCCTAACCCTAAACCTACCCCTAACCCTTACCTTCCTCTAAACCTAACCCTAAACCTAACCCTAACCCTAACCCTTACCCTAACCCAAACCTAACCCTAACCTTTACCGTAACCCTAACCCTAAACCTAACCCTAACCCTAACCCCTAACTCTAACCCTAACCCTAACCCTTACCCTTACCCTAACCCTAACCCTAACACTAACACTTACCCTTACCCTAACCCTAACCCTAACCCTAAACCTAAACCTAACCCTAACCCTAACCGTAACCCTAACACTTACCCTAACCCTAACCCTGACCTTAACCCTAAATCTTACCCTTACCCTACCTAACCCTAACACTTACCCTAAACCTATCCCTAACCCTAACCTTTACCCTTACCTACACCTAAGCCTAACCCTAACCCTAACACTTACATTTACCTAACCCTAACCATGACCCTAAACCTAACACTTACCCTTAAACTAACCCTTACCCTCACCCTACCCCATACCCTTACCCTAACCCTAACCTAACCCTAACCCTTACCGTTACCCTAACCCTAACTCTAACTCTAAAGCTAACCCTAACACTAACCCTAAGCCTATACCTTACCCTAACCCTAACCCTAAGCCTAACCCTAACCCTAAGCCTAAACCTAACCCTAACCCTAAACCTAAACCTAACACTAAGCCTAAACCTAACCCAAACCTAACCCTAACCCAAACCCTAATGCTAACCTAACCCTAACCCTAACCCTAACCCCTAAACCTAAACAAAACCCTAACCCTAACCCTAACCCTTACCCTTATACTAACCCTAACCCTAACCCTAACCCTAACACTTACCCTTATCCTAACCCTAACCCAAACCCTTACACTAACCATAACCCCAACTCCTAACGCTAACCTTAAACCTAACGCTCACCCTAACCCTAACCCTAACCCTAACCCTTACCCTAACCCTAACAATAATCCTTACCCTAAGCCTAACCCTAACCCTAACCCTTACAGTAACCCTAACCCTTACCCTAACCCTACCCCTAACCCCAATCTTACACTTAATCTAACCCTATCCGTAACCTTAATGCTAACCCTAACCCCTAACCCTAACCCTTACCCTAACCCTAACCCCTAACCCCTAACCCTAAACCAAACCCTAACCCTAACCCTAACCCTTACCCTTATCCTAACCCTAACCCTAACCCTAACCCTAACCCTAACACTAACCCTTATCCTTACCCTAACCCTAACCCTAAACTCAACCTCAACCCTAAACCTAACCCTAACCCTTACCCGAACCCTAACCCTAACCATAAACCTAACCCTAAACCTTACGCTAACCCTAACCCTTACCATAACCCTAACCCTAACCCTAACCCTAACCTTAACCCTAACCCTTACCCTTACCCTAACCCTAACCCAAACCCTTACACTAACCATAACCCCAACTCCTAACGCTAACCTTAAACCTAACGCTCACCCTAACCCTAACCCTAACCCTAACCCTTACCCTAACCCTAACAATAATCCTTACCCTAAGCCTAACCCTAACCCTAACCCTTACAGTAACCCTAACCCTTACCCTAACCCTAAACCTAACCCTTAGCCTCACCCTAACCCTAACTCTAACCTTAACACTAACCCTAAAGCTAAATCTTACACTTACACTAACCCTAACCCTACCCCTAACACTACCCCTACCCTTAACCCTAACCCTAACCCTAACACTTACACTTACTCTAACCCTAAACCTAAACTTAACCCTAACCCTAACACTAACCCTAACCTTAGCCTTACCCTAACCCTAACCGTAATCCTAACCTTAACCCTATCCTTAACACTAACACCTAACCCTAACCCTAAGCCTTACCCTTACCCTAACCTTAACCACTAACCTTAAGCCTAACCCTAAGCCTTCCCCTTATCCTAACCCTAACCCTAACCCCAACCCTAACCCTAACCCTCACCAAATCCCTAACCCTAACCCTAACCCTAACCTTACCCTTACCCTAACCCTAATCCTTACCCTAACCCTAACCCTAACCCTGCCTTAAACCTAACCCTAACCCTATCTCTGACCCTAACCTTTACCCTAAACCTAACCCTAACCCGAACCCTAACCCCTAACCATAATCCTAACTCTAACCCTAACCCTAATCCTAACCCTTCCCCAAACCCTAACCCCAACCCTAACCCTTATCCTTACCCTACCCTAACCCTAACCATTAACCTAACCCTAACCCTAACCCTAATCCTAACACTTCCCCAAACCCTAACCTCAACCCTAACCCTTATCCTTACCCTACCCAAACCCTAACCCTAACCCTAACCCTAACCTTACCCTTACCCTAACCCTAACCCTTACCCTAATCCTAACCCTAACCCTACCCTAAACCTAACCCTAACCCTATCTCTGACCCTAACCTTTACTCTAAACCTAACCCTAACCCGAACCCTAACCCCTAACCATTAACCTAACCCTAACCCTAACCCTTACCCTAACCCTAACCCTTACCATAACCCTAACCCTAACCCTTACCCTAACCCTAACCCTAACCCTAAACTTTTCCCTTACCCTAAACCTAAGCCTAACCCTAATCTAACACTTACCCTCACCCTAACCCTAACCCTGATACTAACCCCAACCTTACCCTAACCCTAACCCTAACCCTAACCCTGAAACTAACCCTAACCCTAAATCTAACCCTTACCCTAACCATAACCCAAACCTAACCCTAACCCTAACCCTAACCCTTACCATTACCCTAACACTAACCCTAACCCTAACCCTAAACCTTACCCTTACCCTAAACCTAACCCTAACCCTTACCCTAAACCTAAACCTAACCCTAACACTAACCCTTACCCTTACCCTAACCCTAACCCTAACCTAAAACTAACCCTAAACCTAACCCTAACCCCAACCCTAAAACTTACCCTAACCCTAACCCTTACCCTAACACTTACCCTTATCCTAACCCTAACCCTAACACTAACCATAACCATAACTTTAAACTAACCCCTAACCCTAACCCTAACCTCACCCTAAACCTAACCCTAAAGCTAGCCCTAACTCCCAACCCTAACCCTAACCCTAACCCTTACCCTCAACATAACCCTAACCATAAACCTAACCCTAACCATAAACCTTACCCTAAACCTAACTCTCACCCTCACCCTTACCCTTACCCTAACCCTAATCCTAAACCTAACCCTAACCCTAACCCTAAACATAACCCATAGCCTTATCCTAACCCAAACCCTAAACCTAACCCTAACCCTAACTCTAACCCTAACCCCTAACCCTAACTTTAACCCTAAACGTAACCCTTACCCTAACCCTAACCCTAACCATGTTCCTTACCCTAACCCTAACCCTAAACCTAACCCTAACAATAACCCTTACCCTAACCCTAACCCTAACCCTAACCCTAAACCTAACCCTAACCGTAACCGTAACCCTAACACTTACCCTAACCCTAACCCTGACCTTAACCCTAAATCTTACCCTTACCCTACCTAAACCTAACACTTACCCTAAACCTATCCCTAACCCTAACCCTAACCCTAACCCTTACCCTTACCTACACCTAAGCCTAACCCTAACCCTAACACTTACATTTACCTAACCCTAACCCTGACCCTAAACCTAACACTTACCCTTAGACTAACCCTAACCCTCACCCTACCCCTTACCCTTACCCTAACCCTAACCTAACCCTAACCCTTACCGTTACCCTAACCCTAACTCTAACTCTAAAGCTAACCCTAACACTAACCCTAAGCCTATACCTTACCCTAACCCTAACCCTAAGCCTAACCCTAACCCTAAGCCTAAACCTAACCCTAACCCTAAACCTAACCCTAACACTAAGCCTAAACCTAACCCAAACCTAACCCTAACCCTAACCCTAACGCTAACCTAACCCTAACCCTAACCCTAACCCCTAACTCTAAACCAACCCTAACCCTAACCCTAACCCTTACCCTTATCCTAACCCTAACCCTAACCCTAACCCTAACACTTACCCTTATCCTAACCCTAACCCTAACCCTAAACCTAACCCTAACATAACCCTAACTCTAACCTTAACTCTAACCCCTGAACCTAAACCTAACCTAAACCTAACCCTTACCCTTACCCTATCCCTAACCCTCACCTTAATGCTAACCCTAGCCCTAACACTAACCCTTACCCTAACACAAACCCGAAACCTAATCCTTTCCGGAACCCTAACCCAAACGCTAACCCTAACCCTTACCCTTTCCCTAAACCTAACCATAACCCTTACCCTTACCCTTACCCTAAACCTAACCCTAACCCTATCTCTGACCCTAACCCTTACCCTAACCCTAACCATAACCCGAACCCTACCCCCTAACCCTAACCCTAACCCTCACCCTAACCCTAACCATAACCCTTCCCCAAACCCTAACCCTAACACTAACCCTTATCCTTACCCTAACCCTAACCCTAAACTCAACCCCAACCCTAAAGCTAACCCTAACCCTTACCCTAACCCTAACCCTAACCATAAACCTAACCCTAAACCTTACCCTAACCCTAACCCTTACCATAACCCTAACCCTAACCCTATCCTTAACCCTAACCCTTACCCTTACCCTAACCCTAACCCAAACCCTTACCCTAACCATAACCCCAACTCCTAACGCTAACCTTAAACCTAACGCTCACCCTAACCCTAACCCTAACCCTAACCCTTACCCTAACCCTAACAATAATCCTTACCCTAAGCCTAACCCTAACCCTAACCCTTACAGTAACCCTAACCCTTACCCTAACCCTAACCCTAACCCTTACACTTACTCTAACCCTAAACCTAAACCTAACCCTAACCCTAACACTAACCCTAACCTTAGCCTTACCCTAACCCTAACCGTAATCCTAACCTTAACCCTATCCTTAACACTAACACCTAACCCTAACCCTAAGCCTTACCCTTACCCTAACCTTAACCCCTAATCTTAACCCTAACCCTAAGCCTTCCCCTTATCCTAACCCTAACCCTAACCCCAACCCTAACCCTAACACTCACCCAAACCCTAACCCTAACCCTAACCCTAACCTTACCCTTACCCTAACCCTAACCCTTACCCTAACCCTAACCCTAACCCTACCCTAAACCTAACCCTAACCCTATCTCTGACCCTAAGCTTTACCCTAAACCTAACCCTAACCCGAACCCTAACCCCTAACCATAATCCTAACCCTAACCCTAACCCTAATCCTAACACTTCCCCAAACCCTAACCTCAACCCTAACCCTTATCCTTACCCTACCCTAACCCTAACCATAAACCTAACCCTAACCCTTACCCTAACCCTAACCCTTACCATAACCCTAACCCTAACCCTAAACTTAAACCTAACCCTTACCCTTACCCTAACCCTAACCCAAACCATTACCCTAAACATAACCCCAACTCCTAACGCTAACCCTAAACCTAACGCTCACCCTAACCCTAACCCTAACCCTAACCCTAACCCTTACCCTAACCCTAACCCTAACCCTAAACCTTTCCCTTACCCTAAACCTAAGCCTAACCCTAATCTATCACTTACCCTTACCCTAACCCTAACCCTGATACTAACCCCAACCTTACCCTAATCCTAACCCTAACCCTAACCCTGAAACAAACCCTAACCCTAAATCTAACCCTTACCCTAACCATAACCCAAACCTAACCCTAACCCTAACCCTAACCCTTACCATTACCCTAACACTAACCCTAACCCTAACCCTAAACCTTACCCTTACCCTAAACCTAACCCTAACCCTTAACCTAAACCTAAACCTAACCCTAACACTAACCCTTACCCTTACCCTAACCCTAACCCTTACCCTAACACTTACCCTTATCCTAACCCTAACCCTAACCCTAACCATAACCATAACATTAAAACTAACCCCTAACCCTAACCCTAACCTCACCCTAAACCTAACCCTAAAGCTAGCCCTAACTCCCAACCCTAACCCTAAACCTAACCCTTACCCTCAACATAACCCTAAACCTAAACCTAACCCTAACCATAAACCTTACCCTAAACCTTACTCTAACCCTAACCCTTACCCTCACCCTAACCCTAATCCTAAACCTAACCCTAACCCTAACCCTAAACCTAACCCATAGCCTTATCCTAACCCAAACCCTAAACCTAACCCTAACCCTAACCCTAACCCTAACCCCTAACCCTAACTTTAACCCTAAACCTAACCCTTACCCTAACCCTAACCCTAACCATGTTCCTTACCCTAACCCTAACCCTAAACCTAACCCTTACCGTAACCCTAACACTTACCCTAACTCTAAACCTAACCCTTAGCCTCACCCTAACCCTAACTCTAACCTTAACACTAACCCTAAAGCTAAATCTTACCCTTACACTAACCCTAACCCTAACCCTAACAGTAGCCCTAACCTTAACCCTAACCCTAACCCTAACCCTTACCCTTACTCTAACCCTAAACCTAAACCTAACCCTAAACCTAACACTAACCCTAACCTTACCCTTACCCTAACCCTAACCCTAACCCTAACCTTTACCGTTACCCTAACCCTAAATGTAACTCCAACCCTTACCCTAACCCTAACTCTAACCCTACATGTAACCATAATCCTAATCCTAACGCTAACCCTACCCCTTAACCTTACCCTAACGCTAACACTAAATCTAACACTAACCCAAACCCAAATGCTAACCTCTATCCCTAAAC
>NW_028327804.1:178401-210901 GCF_031878675.1 Megascapheus bottae | reverse complement strand
AATCCTAACCCTAACCCTTACCCTAACCCTAACCATAACCCTAAACCGTAAACCCTAACCTTACCCTAACCCTAACTCTAACCCTAACCCTAAACCTACCCCTACTCCTAACCCTAACCCTAACCCTTACCCTTAACCTAACCCTAACCTTAACCCTAACCCTAACACTAACCCTAACCCTAACCCTTACCTTTACCCTAAACCTAAACCTAATCCAAACCCTAAACCAAACCCTAACCCTTACACTAACCCTAACCCCAAACCCAACCCTTACCCTTATCCTAACCCTAACCCTAAACTTAACGCTAACCCTCACACTAACCCTAACCCTAAGGACTAACCCTATTCCTAACCCTAACCCTTACCCTTTCCCTAACGCTAACCCTAACCCTAAGACTAACCCTAACCCTAACCCTAAACCTAACCCTAACACTTACCCTTATCTAAACCTAACCCTAACCCTAACCCTTACCATAACCTTAACCTAACCCTAACCCTAACCCTAACTCTAATCCTTACCCTTACCCTAACCCTAACCCTAACCCTCCCCCAACCCTAACCCTTACCCTAACCTTAACTTTAACCCCAACCCTAAACATAACACTAAACCTTACCCTTACCCTAACCCTAACCGTAACCCTAACTCTAACCCTTACCATAACCCTAACCCTAACACTAACCCTAACCTTAACCCTAACACTTACCCTCACCATAACCCTAAACCTAACCCTAATCCTAACCCTAACCCTAACCCTAACCCTTACCCTTACCATAACCCTAACCCTAAACCTAAACCCTAACTCTAACCCTAACAATAACCCTTCCCCTAACCCTATCCCTAACCCTAACCCTAAATCTTACCCTTACCCTACCTAACTCTAACCCTTACCGTAACGCTAAACCTAACCCTAACCCTTACCCTTACCTTAACCCTAACACTAACCCTAAACCGTAAACCTTATCCTTACACTAACCCTAACTCTAACCGTAATCCTAAACCTACCCCTACCCCTACCCCTAACCCTAACCCTTAACCTTACCCTAACCATAACCCTAATTTAACCCTAACCCTAACCCTAACCCTAACCCTTACCCTTACCCTAACCCTAAACCTCACCCTAAGCCTAACCCTAAACCTAACACTTACCCTAACCCTAACCCTAAACCCAAACCTTACCCTTACTGTAACCCTAACCCTGACCCTAACCCTAACCTTACCCTAACCCTAACCCTAACCCTAACCCTAACCCTAACAGTAACACTAACCCTTACCCTACCCCTAACCCTAACTTTTGGCCTAACCCTAACCCTAACCCTAAACTTAAACCTAACTCTAACCCTTACCCTTACCCTAACCCTAACCCCAACCCTAACCCTTACCCTTAACTTAACCCTAAACCTAACCCTAACTCTAACCGTAAACCTTACCCTTACCCTAACCCTAACTCTAACCCTAGCCCTAACATTACCCCTACCCCTACCCCTACCCCTAACCCTAACCCTTACCCTAACCCTAAACCTAACACTAACCCTAACCCTAACCCTTACCCTAAACCTAACCTAACCCTAACCCTAACCCTTACCCTTATCGTTACCCTAAACCTAACCCTAACCCCAACCCTTCCCCTTACCCTAACCCTAACCCTAACCTTAGTGCTAACCCTAACCCTAACCCTAACACTTACCCTAATGCTAAGACTAACCCTAATCTTTACCCTAACCCTAACCCTAACCCTAACCCTTACCCTTTCCCTAAACCTAACCCTAACCCTTACCCTAAGACTAAGCCTAACCCTAACCGTAACCCTAACCCTAACACTTACCCTTATCTAAACCTAACCCTAACCCTAACCATTACCCTAACCATAAACCTAACCCTAAACATAAACCCTAACCCTAACCCTAACCCTAACTCTAACCCTTACCCTTACCTTAAACTAACCTTAACCCTAACCCTTACCCTAACCCTACGCCTAACCCTTACCCTAACCCTAACCCTAACCCTTACCCTTACCGTAACCCTAACCCTAAACCTAACCCTAACCCTACCCCTACCCCTAACCCTAAACCTAAACCTCACCGTTACCCTAACCCTAAACCTAACTCTAACCCTTACCCCTAACCCTAACCCTAACCCTAACCCTTACCCTAAACCTAGCCCTAAACCTAATCCTAACCCTAACCCTAACCCTTACTCTAACCCTAACACTTACCCTAAGCCTAACACTTACCCTTACCCTAACCCTAACCCTAAACCTACCCCTACCCCTACCCCTACCCCTAACCCTAAACCTAAACCTCACCGTTACCCTAACCCTAAACCTAACCCTAACCCTTACCCTTATCTAAACCTAACCCTAACCCTAACCATTACCCTAACCATAAACCTAACCCTAACCATAAACCCTAACCCTAACCCTAACCCTAACTCTAACCCTTACCCTTACCTTAAACTAACCCTAACCCTAACCCTTACCCTAACCCTAAACCTTTCCCTTACCCTAAACCTAAGCCTAACCCTAACCTAATACTTACCCTTACCCTAACCCTAACCCTGATACTAACCCCAACCTTACCCTAACCCTAACCCTAACCCTAACCCTGAAACTAACCCTAACCATAAATCTAACCCTTACCCTTACCATAACCCTAACCCTAAACCTAACCCTAACTCTAACCCTAACAATAACCCTTCCCCTAACCCTATCCCTAACCCTAACCCTAAATCTTACACTAACCTTAACCCTAACCCTTACCCTTACCCTAACCCTAAACCTAACCCTAATCCTAAACCTAACCCTAACCCTAACCCTTACCCTTACCATAACCCTAACCCTAAACCTAACCCTAACTCTAACCCTAACAATAACCCTTCACCTAACCCTATCTCTAACCCTAACCCTAAATCTTACCCTTACCCTACCTAACCCTAACCCTTACCGTAACGCTAACCCTAACCCTAACCCTTACCCTTACCTTAACCCTAACCCTAACCCTAACCGTAAACCTTATCCTTACACTAACCCTAACTCTAACCGTAATCCTAAACCTACCCCTACCCCTACCCCTAACCCTAACCCTTAACCTTACCCTAACCATAACCCTAATTTAACCCTAACCCTAACCCTTACCCTTACCCTAACCCTAACCCTAACCTTATCCTTACCCTAATCCTAAACCTAACACTTACCCTAACCCTAACCCTAAACCCAAACCTTACCCTTACCCTAACCCTAACCCTAACCCTAACCCTAACAGTAACCCTAACCCTTACCCTACCCCTAACCCTAACTTTTGGCCTAACCCTAACCCTAACCCTAAACTTAAACCTAACTCTAACCCTTACCCTTACCCTAACCCTAACCCCAAACCTAACCCTTACCCTTAACTTAACCCTAAACCTAACCCTAACTCTAACCGTAAACCTTACCCTTACCGTAACCCTAACTCTAACCCTAACCCTAACCCTAACATTACCCCTACCCCTAACCCTAAAACTAACCCTAACCCTTACCCTAAACCTAACCTAACCCTAACCCTAACCCTTACCCTTATCGTTACCCTAAACCTAACCCTAACCCCAACCCTTCCCCTTACCCTAACCCTAACCCTAACCTTAGTGCTAACCCTAACCATAATCCTAACCCTAAAACTTACCCTTTCCCAAACCCTTGCCCTAACCCTAACTCTTACCCTAATCCTAATCCTAACCCTTAGCCTAACTTAACCCTAACTCTAAACTTAACCCTAACCCTAACCCTAACCCTAACCCTTACCCTTACACTAACCCTAACCCTAACCCTAACCCTAACCCTAACCCTTACCCTAACCCTAACACTAACCCTAACCCTTACTCTACCCCTACCGCTAACCCTTAGCCTAACCCTAACCCTAACTCTAAACTTAACCCTAACCCTAACCCTAACCCTTACTCTTACACTAACACTAACCCTAACCTTAACCCTAACCCTAAACCTAACACTAACCCTAACTCTATCCCTAAACCTAACATTAACCCTACCCCTTACCCTTACCCCAACCCTAACCCTAACCTTAATGCTAACCCTAACCCTAACCCTAAACCTTACGCTAACCCTAACCCTAACCCTAACCCGAACCTTACCCTAACCCTAACCCGAAATCTTACCCTAACCCTAACCCTAATCCTAACCCTAACCATAACCCTTACCCTTACCCTAACACTAACCCTAACATAATGCTAACCCTAACCCTTACCCTTTCCCTAACCCTAACCCCAAACCCAACCCTAACCCTAACCCTAAACCAAACCCTAACCCTTACCCTTTCCCTAACACCAAACCTAAACTTAAACCTTACCCTACCTAACCCTAACCCTTACCGTAACGCTAACCCTAACCCTAACCCTTACCCTTACCTTAACCCTAACCCTAACCCGAACCCTAAACCTAATCCTAACCCAACCCTAACCCTAACACTTACCCTTACCCTAACCCTAACCCTAAACCTAACCTTTAACCTTTCAAATACCCTAACCCTAACCCTAACCCTAATCCTTACCCTAACCCTAAACCTAACCCTTACCCTTTCCCTAACACTAACCCAACCCTAAGCTTACCCTTACCCTAACCCTAAACATAAACCTAACACTAACTCTAAACCTAACCCTAACACTTACCCTAACCCTAACCCTTACCCTAACCCAAACCCTAACCTTAAACATAATAATAACCCTTACCCTTACCCTACTCCAAACCTAACTCTAACCCTAACCCTAAAACTAAGCCTAACCCTAACCCTAACCCTTACTCTTACCCTAACTCTAACCCCAAACCTACCCCTACCCCTAACCCTAACCCTAATCCTTACCCTAACGCTAACCCTAACCCTAACCCTAACCTTTACCCTAACCCTAACCCTAAAACTAACCCGTAACCCTAACCCTAACCCTAACCCTAACCCTATCCTAAACCTAACCCTAACCCTAACCCTAACACTTACTCTTACCCTAACCCTAACCCTAACCCTTACCCTAAACCTAACCCTAACACTTACCCTTACCCTAACCCTAACACCTAAACTTAACCCTAACGCTAACCCTTACCCTCATCCGAACCCTAACCCTAACCCTAAACCTAACACTTACCCTTACCCTAACCCTAAACTTAGCCCTAACACTAACCCCTAACCCTAACCCTAAACCTAAACCTTACCCTTACCCTAACCCTAAACATAACCCTAACCCTTACCCCTAACCCTAACCCTAACCCTAACCCTTACCCTAAACCTATCCCTAAACCTAAACCTAACCCTAAACCTAACCCTTACCCTAACCCTAACGCTAACCCTAACCCTTACCCTACCACTAACGGTAACCTTTAACCTAACCCTAAACCTAACCCCTAACCCTAACACTAACCCTAATCCTAAACATTGCCCTTACCCTAACCCTAACCCTAACACTTAACCTTACCCTAACCCTAATCCTAACCATAACCCTAAACCTAACCCAAACCCTAACACTAACCCTAATCTTAACCCTAACCCTAACCCTTAACCTAACCCTAACCCTAACCCTAACCCTTACCCTTAACTTAACCCTAAACCTAACCCTAACTCTAACCGTAAACCTTACCCTTACCCTAACCCTAACTCTAACCCTAACCCTAACCCTAACATTACCCCTACCCCTAACCCTAACCCTAACCCTAACCCTTACCCTAACCCAAACCTAACACTAACCCTAACCCTAACCCTTACCCTAAACCTAACCTAACCCTAACCCTAACCCTTACCCTTATCGTTACCCTAAACCTAACCCTAACCCCAACCCTTCCCCTTACCCTAACCCTAACCCTAACCTTAGTGGTAACCCTAACCCTAACCCTAACACTTACCCTAACCCTAAGACTAATCCTAAACCTTACCCTAACCCTAACCCTAACCCTAACCCTTACCCTTTCCCTAAACCTAACCCTAACCCTAACCCTAAGACTAAGCCTAACCCTAACCGTAACCCTAACCCTAACACTTACCCTTACCTAAACCTAACCCTAACCCTAACCATTAGCCTAACCATAAACCTAACCATAACCATAAACCCTAACCCTAACCCTAACCCTAACCCTAACTCTAACCCTTACCCTTACCTTAAACTAACCCTAACCCTAACCCTTACCCTAACCCTACCCCTAACCCTTACCCTAACCCTAACTCTTACCCTTACCCTAACCCTAACCCTAAACCTAACCCTAATCCTACCCCTACCCCTAACCCTAAACCTAAACCTCACCGTTACCCTAACCCTAAACCTAACTCTAACCTTTACCCCTAACCCTAACCTTAACCCTAAACCTTACCCTAAACCTAGCCCTAAACCTAATCCTAACCCTAACCCTAACCCTTACTCTAACCCTAACACTTACCCTAACCCTAACACTTACCCTTACCCTAACCCTAACCCTAAACTTAACCCTAACCCTACCCCTACGCCTAACCCTAAACCTAAACCTCACCGTTACCCTAACCCTAATCCTAACCCTTACCCTAACCCTAACGCTAACCCTAACCCTTACACTACCACTAACGGTAACCCTTAACCTAACCCTAAACCTAACCCCTAACCCTAACACTAACCCTAATCCTAACCATTGCCCTTACCCTAACCCTAACCCTAACACTTAACCTTACCCTAACCCTAATCCTAACCCTAACCCTAAACCTAACCCAAACCCTAACACTAACCCTAATCTTAACCCTAACCCTAACCCTTAACCTAACCCTAACACTAACCCTAACCCTTCCCCTTACCCTATCCCTAAACCTAACCTTAATGCTAACCCTAACCCTAACCCTAACCCTAACCCTTTCCCTAAACCTAACCCTAACCCTAACACTTACCCCTACCCTAAACCTAACCCTAACCCTAACCCTGACCCTAACCCGAACCCTAACCCTAACCCTAACCCGAACCCTAAACCATAACCGTAACCCAACCCTCACCCTATCCCTAACCCTTCCCCTAACCCTCACCCTAAACCTAAACCTTACCCTTACCCTAACCCTAACCCTAACCTTACCCTTACCCTAATCCTAACCCTAACCTTAACCCCAACCCTAAACCTAACCCTAACCTTTACCCTTACCCTAACACATACGCTTACCCTATCCCTAACCCTAACCCAAACCTAAACCTAAAACTAACCCTAACCATTACCCTTTCCCTAACCGTTACCCTAAACCTAACCCTAACCCTAACCCTAACACTAACCCTTACCGTAACCCTAACCCTAACCCTAAATCTTACCCTTACCCTACCTAACCCTAACCCTTACCCTAACCCTAACCCTAACCCTAACCCTGACCCTTAACTTAACCCTAAACCTAACCCTAACTCTAACCGTAAACCTTACCCTTACCCTAACCCTAACTCTAACCCTAACCCTAACCCTAACATTACCCCTACCCCTAACCCTAACCCTAACCCTAACCCTTACCCTAACCCTAAACCTAACACTAACCGTAACCCTAACCCTTACCCTAAACCTAACCTAACCCTAACCCTAACCCTTACCCTTATCGTTACCCTAAACCTAACCCTAACCCCAACCCTTCCCCTTACCTAACCCTAACCCTAACCTTAGAGCTAACCCTAACCCTAACCCTAATACTTACCCTAACCCTAAGACTAACCCTAATCCTTACCCTAACCCTAACCCTAACCCTAACCCTTACCCTTTCCCTAAACCTAACCCTAACCCTAACCCTAAGACTAAGCCTAACCCTAACCGTAACC
Source organism: Megascapheus bottae (assembly GCF_031878675.1). Lineage (NCBI taxonomy): Eukaryota > Metazoa > Chordata > Mammalia > Rodentia > Geomyidae > Megascapheus > Megascapheus bottae. Next base: position 203,127 of record NW_028327804.1, on the reverse strand, counting down.
CTAACCCTAACACTTACCCTTATCTAAACCTAACCCTAACCCTAACCATTACCCTAACCATAAACGTAACCCTAACCATAAACCATAACCCTAACCCTAACCCTAACTCTAACCCTTTCCCTTACCTTAAACTAACCCTAACCCTAACCCTTACCCTAACCCTACGCCTAACCCTTACCCTAACCCTAACCCTTACCCTTACCTTAACCCTAACCCTAAACCTAACCCTAACCCTACCCCTACCCCTAACCCTAAACCTAAACCTCACCGTTACCCTAACCCTAAACCTAACTCTAACCCTTACCCCTAACCCTAACCCTAACCCTAACCCTTACCCTTACACTAACCCTAACCCTAACCCTAACCCTTACCCTAACCCTAACACTAACCCTAACCCTTACTCTACCCCTACCCCTAACCCTACCCCTAACCCTAACCCTTACTCTTACACTAACACTAACCCTAACCTTAACCCTAACCCTAAACCTAACACTAACCCTAACTCTATCCCTAAACCTAACCCTACCCCTACCCCTTACCCTTACCCCTAACCCTAACCCTAAATCTTACCCTAACCCTAAACCTAGCCCTAAACCTAATCCTAACCCTAACCCAAACCCTTACTCTAACCCTAACACTAAGTTTAACCCTTACCCTAACCCTAACCCTAACCCTAAACCCAACCCTAACCCTAACCCTAAACCTTACCCTAACCCTAAACCTTACCCTTACCCTAACCCTAACCCTAACCCTAACCCTAACCCTTACCCTAACCCTAACCGTAACGCTAAACCTAACCCTAATCCTAACCCTAAACATAACCCTTACCCTAACCCTAACCCTACCCCTAACACTTACCCTAACCCTAACCCTAACCCTTACCCTTACCCTTACCCTAACCCTAAACCTAACCCTAACCCTAAACCAAACCCTAACCCTTACACTAACCCTAACCCCAAACCCAACCCTTACCCTTATCCTAACCCTAACCCCAACCTTAACGCTACCCCTCACACTAACCCTAACTCTTACCCTAACCCTAAGACTAACCTTATTCCTTACCCTAACCGTAACCCTAACCCTTACCCTTTCCCTAACCCTAACCCTAAGACTAACCCTGACCCTAACCCTAACCCTAAACCTAACCCTAACACTTACCCTTATCTAAACCTAACCCTAACCATAACCCTTACCATAACCTTAACCTAACCCTAACCCTAACCCTAACCCTAACTCTAACCCTTACCCTTACCCTAACCCTAACCCTAACCCTCCACCAACCCTAAACCTAACCCTAACCCTTACCTTTACCCTAACCCTAACCTTAACCTTAACCCCTGTCGGGAGCAAGAGTGGAAACAAACTGTACTTTGATTTGCATCAGATAATTGCTTGATTGTCTTATTGTTTTTTGGCCTTTTCCTGTTCAATTGATCTGAGATTTACCATATGAATGTAACCCTCAACAGCTCCCTGATTAACGATCTGGATGTAACACCTGGGAGGGCCCTGGTCTCGGGAGGGGATAAAAACTTTGTGTTAAGAATAAACGAGACGGCAGTTTTTGCTTGGGCTGCAGACCTCCTGGACCCGATGTGTTTGTCTCTCTTCTAATTTTTCCAGTCCCTGCCCCTTATTTCAGGAACCCCAATTTGCTGCCGGGAGGCCCCGGCATCTGGCGCCCGAACAGGGACCCTGAAAATCTGGGACGAAGGTGAAGGACCCCTCCCTGTGATGAGTAACACATCGTAGGACTATTAAGAGAGTATAGTCAGGAGTAATAATTATGGGTCAAGCTAATAGCCATGAGTTATTTCTACCGATCTTAACAGGCCTATTTGAAGCCCACGGAACGTGGGTGGAAGAGGGGGTGCTTCAGAGCTTCCTACAATTTCTCGAGGAGGCATGCCCGAGGTCTGTAGAGGAGGCATTCCAAAAAGCCTGGCAGCGGATAGGAAAAAGAATTCAAGATTATTATGAGGTATATTGCCCCGAAAAGACCCCAATAGAGGCTACTACTGTATGGAATTTAGTAAGTAAATACATAGATCCTCTACATGAAGATGCTGAATTTAATCTTGAATTAAGGGAACTTTATGAGTTAAAGGACCCTTCTGAAGAACCTGAGGCTGAGCCATATGCCGCAGCCCAAGAGAGTCTAAGTGAGATCTTGCAAACGGAACAACATCCAGTAGATATTGAGTATCAGAATTCAGGTTTGAATACCAAGGAGGAAAGTTATGATGAGTCAATGGAGGGCCGAATGGCTACGATGGAGAAGAAGTTAGAAGAAATCCTACATTTTCTATCGAAAATGGGGACAGAGCAGAGAGCCCCCTCAGAAGTAGGAAAGAAATATGACACTCAGGCCACTATGGTGTCTGATTCTAAACCTTACCCCTCACACCCACCGCCTCCGGCTGCAGCCTTACAGCCTCAATCCCTTTCTCAACCTTTAGGCAAGCCTAAAGGCCCTAGCAACAAGTCCCTTTTAACAGGCACTACAACCAGGCACAGTGCATCGCAATTAAACCTGACTCAGGCTGCTAGAGAGAGGGAAGGTATTTCAGGGCCTCGATGCTTCCCTAGTTTAGTTGATCATGATGAACAAGTATACCATCAACCTGTTCCTGTTAAACTATTACAGGATTTAAAAAATGCCTGCTCCCAATATGGGCCAACTGCCCCTTTTACTCAAGCAATATTGGAGGCCGCGTGTGCTGGTATTGCATGCCCAAATGACTGGAAGCGGCTTGCCAGAGCATGCCTTAGTGCGGGAGAGTACTTATTATGGGAGACAGAGTTCACTGCACAGTGTCGGGCTAAAATTGAAACAAATAGGTCTAAGAACCTGCCTTACACTGTTGATCAGTTGTTAGGAGAGGGAACCTATAAAAACACCAAAGATCAATTGGGTTATGCAAAGGAGGCCTATTTACAAATAAATGCTGCGGCGAGAGAGGCTTGGAAAAAGTTACGCAATTCCAATCGTACAAAAAATCTAGTAGAAGTTAAACAAGGACCAAATGAGCCTTATTTAGAATTTTTGTCTCGATTAATGGAGACTGCAGACCGCCTAGTACAAGATGAGAATGCAAGGGAGATTATAGTTAGACACATAGCCTATGAAAATGCCAACGCCGCCTGTCAGGCAGCTATCAGACCCCATAGGAATAAGGGAGGAATCACAGACTTTATTTCACTGTGTGCTGATATTGGACCCTCCCATGTACAAGGCCTTACTTTAGCCGCCGCTCCTCAAGGAAAGACTGTTACTGAGTCTCTAAAATATAGAAGTCAGCGGCATTCTCGGGCTGCTAGACCCCCAGGGCGTTGCTTCTCTTGTGGACAAATAGGACATTGGATGACGCAAGGCCCATGCCAGGCCAGGCAAAAGAGAGAAAAATCACCTGGCACATGTCCACGCTGTGGTAAAGGGAAGCACTGGGCTAAAGATTGCAGGTCAAGAACAGATCGCAATGGCCGCCCGCTTTCGGGAAACTGGAGGAGGGGCCAGCCCCTGGCCCCGCAAAACCATGGGGCAGTCCCTCCCTCTTCTTGGCCACAAGTGCATCTTCTAACAACCCCCCAAGATCAGTCTCCGGCCTCCTCCGTGCCACCCCAGGAAGTGCAGGATTGGACCTCTGTTCCTCCACCTGCTCAGTATTGACCCCAGAGATGGGGACACAAGCTCTCCCCACGGGGGTCTTCGGCCCCCTTCCCCCGGGAGTGGCTGGATTGCTGTTAGGGCGAAGTAGCTCAGCCCTTAAAGGGATACAGATTACACCTGGCAAAATTGACCAGGATTTTACTGGAGAAATCAAAGTTATGGCCTCTGCCCCGAAACACGTGGTATCGATCCCAGCCGGTCAAAAATTAGCACAATTAATACTTGTGCCTTTACCTCCCGGGGAGACTGCTAATTCCCCATGTGGACAGAGAGGATTTAGATCTTCTGATATCTATTGGGTACAAAGCATAAAACAAGAGAGGCCTGAGATGACTATATTTATACAAGAAAAGCCCTTTAAAGGAATATTAGACACTGGAGCAGATGTGTCTGTGATATCTAAGAAACATTGGCCAGCCCAATGGCCCCTGACAACCTCTATGACTTCCCTACAGGGGGTTGGGCAAGCAACTGACCCACAGCAGAGCAGTGCGATCCTTGTTTGGAGAGATGAGGAAGGGCACTCTGGTCATTTTCAGCCATTTGTCTTGGATCATCTGCCAATTAATTTATGGGGTCGTGATATCATGGAAAAAATGGGAGTGTATATGTTTAGTCCTAGTGCTGCGGTCACTAAGCAGTTACTTGATCAAGGCCTCCTCCCCTTTAGGGGACTAGGCCGAGCAGCACAGTGGGAGCTAGAGCCACTCCAACCCCAGTCTCACCCTACGAGACAAGGATTGGGGTATCCCTTGACGAGAGCTGTCGTTTGCCCTCCCCCTCATGCTGATCCCATAAATTGGCTCTCTGAACGACCGGTATGGGTTGAACAGTGGCCTCTTTCACTAGAAAAGATCATTGCAGTACAGCAGCTGGTACAGGAGCAGCTGGACTTGGGGCATGTGGCCCCTTCTAACTCTCCATGGAATTCTCCAATTTTTGTTATAAAGAAAAAGTCAGGTAAATGGAGGCTGTTACAGGATTTGAGAAAAATAAATGCCACAATGGAACTGATGGGGGCCCTACAGCCTGGCTTGCCTTCACCCATGGCAATCCCAAAGGATACTTATAAGATTATTATAGATTTGAAGGATTGTTTCTATACTATACCCCTGGCGCCTCAAGACTGTAAGCGCTTTGCCTTCAGTGTCCCCTCTGTTAATTTTAAAGAACCCATGAAGCGATATCACTGGCTTGTGCTCCCACAGGGCATGGCAAATAGCCCAACTTTATGTCAAAGTTTTGTGGCTAGAGCCATTTCTTCCACTCGTGAAAAATTTTCTTCTGTTTATATTGTTCATTATATGGATGACATCTTGTTGGCTTGTTCTGACCCTATCGTCGTACGACAAGCCTTTGGACAACTAAAGCAGGATCTGAGCCTCTTTGGCCTTGTAATAGCAGCTGAAAAGGTTCAGGAACACCCGCCTTTTACATATCTAGGCCATATATTAGGCCCACACTATTTTAAAAGCCAAAAAATACAATTAAAAACTTCACACTTAAGAACTCTTCATGATTTTCAGCAATTCTTAGGAGATATAAATTGGCTTCGGCCTTATCTAAAGCTCTCCACAGGAGAGTTAAAACCCCTCTTTGATCTCTTAAAAGGAGATACCAACCCTACATCCTTGCGCGAATTAAATCCTGACGCCAGGAGGGCCATCCAAATTGTAGAAAAGGCAATTTCCCAGCAACAAATGACCTATTGTGACTATTCTAAACCCTGGGGAGTTTACATTTTAGCTACTTCTCACTCCCCAACTGCTGTATTGTGGCAGGATGGCCCACTTTTATGGCTTTATCTACCATCAACACCCGGCAAAGTGCTGACCCCCTACTACGAATTGGTAGCTAATCTGATACACATGTGCCGAGTGGATTCCCGTAAATATTTAGGTCAGGAACCTCATTTTATCTGTGTCCCATATAATTTACAACAACAAGATTGGCTATTCGCCCATTGCGATCCTTGGGCCATTGCTTGGGCCAATTATACGGGAAAAATTTTGCATCACTACCCGTCTAACAAACTTCTCCAATTTGCTGCGTGTCATACGTTTCTATTTCCTTCCATAGTACAGGCCTCGCCTTTATCTTCTGCCGCTTTGGTATTTACAGATGGATCCTCAAATGGAACGGCTGCTTTGACCATTAATGGGAAAACTCAATTTTGGGTTACAGGTTTTTCCTCCGCCCAAGAGTTGGAGTTAGAGGCTGTTTTACAGGCACTCGTCCTGTTACAAGATGAGCCCTTTAACTTATACTCAGACAGTCAATATGTAATTCGTGCTCTTCAAGTCATAGAAACTGTTCCCTTTATTGGAACTACTAACTCCAATATTCAGACCCAATTTCGCCAAATACAAACTTTGCTTTGTTCTCGCAACCACCCCTGTTTTTTTGGCTTTGTTCGAGCTCACACTAATCTTCCTGGCCCTTTAAGTGAAGGCAATGCGGTCACTGACTCTGCCACCAGAGTTTACTTAACTCAGGTTGAACTTGCTAAGCAGTCACATGCCATCCACCATCAAAACAGTCGAGCCTTGCGCCGACAGTTCAAATTATCTAGGGAAGCAGCGAGGCAAATAGTTAAGACTTGCCCCAACTGTGTCCCTTTTTCACCAGCCCCCCATTTAGGTATAAATCCACGAGGACTGCTTTCTAATCACATTTGGCAGATGGATGTCACGCATGTTCCATCATTTGGCCGATTAAAATATGTTCATGTTACTGTAGATACTTATTCTAATTTTATCTTGGCCACCCCCCTTGCTGGGGAAGCCACTAAACATTGTATTTCTCACTGCATTCGATGCTTTGCTGTGATGGGGATTCCCTCGCAAATAAAAACAGATAATGGCCCTGGCTATGCAAGCCGAGCATTTCAATCCTTCTGCCGTTCCTATAATATCACTCATATTACAGGCATTCCTTACAATCCTCAAGGTCAAGGCATCGTGGAGAGAGCTAATGGATTATTAAAACATCAAATTGCTAAAATACAGAAAGGGGAGTCGTATCCCGCTACCCCTGTGAATATACTTAATCATGCTTTATTTGTTTTAAATTTTTTGAATTTGGATTCAAATAATTTATCTGCTGCTCAGCGATTCTGGGAAAAAAGAGAGCAGCGTGCTTTTGCCTTAGTAAAGTGGAAGGATCCCCTAACTGGTGCTTGGCATGGACCCGATCCTGTTCTAACCTGGGGTCGAGGGCATGTATGTGTTTTTTCACAAGGAGAAAATGACGCCCGCTGGCTGCCTGAACGCTGCGTTCGGATCGTGGAGAGTGACAGTGGCCATCCAAGCAGCGACTCACTGGGCCTACACCCCCAACCCTCCAGTGGTGCATCCTGCGACGTGGAAAGGACCTGAGTTATTTGTGCATGTCTATTGGGACTGCTACTGATCCACTTGTTCCACACATTCATATGAGCTGTGTTTCTCCTCCTTTTACTATTATGTAGGGACCTTTTAACATATTCATTGACTCTACACAATTTAATATGTGACATTATTTTGTCTTTACCATCCCTCTTCTTAATAACCTTTTTTGTAAAAGATGCCCAGGTGAAAAGCAAAGGCCTCCAGAGGTAAGTAGAAGTCGGCCGACCCCCTGTATGTCTGTGTTTTGTTTTATTTTTTTTATTCTATTTTATTTTATTTTATTTTTTTTAAAAAAAAGGGGTGCACTGTGGGCCTAAAATAGAGGCCTGGGTGGTCAAGGGACGCCTTGACCCCCCTTCCCCTTCTGAGTTTCTTGTCAATATCAAGGCATACCTGAGAGTCCCACCAGCAAGACATGTCTAAATCTAAAAATAGCTGTTAAGTGTATCTGATTGAGTCCAATTTTCTTGTTATATGTCAATGTCTGATTATTTAAAAGTCTCCGCTTCTCTGTCTTGTTCATGTTACATATTTTTCTTTGTCCAGTTTTTGTCTTTAAAATTGGTACCATTTCTAAGTGTGGGTCCTTATGGTTTTTCTGTGCGTACTCAAGCACACATCCTTGTTATTTATTTGAACATTTCTGGGCCTAGCATGGCCGCTCCCCCATGTCTGCAGTTGTAACAAGCCCTGGAAAAATAAATTCCAGCTAAGCTGCCTTGCAAAAAGTTTTGTTTCGAACCTGGTTCTCACCTGTAAGAGTAAAATTGGCAAAACTCTCTTGACACAAACTTCCGGAAATTGAACGGCCGATATTAATTTTGCGCGCTTTATGATCTTTGAGTATGAATGTGTGTGAATGAGTGAGTGAACATGTTCAAGGTTAAATTGTCAGCATGCTGAAAAAAAAAAGGATAAATTTATACTTAAACACAAAGACAATTGGGTAAATCTAAGCTTAAAACTTCAAGAAAAATATTAGGTTTGGATGTTTTACAATGTCTCAAAGAATTATTGTGTTGTCTTAAAGAAAAACTGGTAAATATTTTTCTAGATCCTGAAATCTGCATTTTATTGCAGGGCATACAGCTGTTTACATTGTAAACATTGTATCCTGTTCAGCTCAGAGGTGTTAGGGAATTTGGGATTTATTACTTTAAGTTAAAGTTTGGAAACATGTATTAGAGATTTAAATGTAAAATTGTTCATTAACGTCAGAAACTTTGCCTGTCCTTTCTTGCAAACTGACACTAGAAATCTGATGGTAAAATGTGGATAATGTGATTAGTATTTTAAAGGAATGTTTAAAAAAAAAAGGGAAGAAAACTAAGTCCAGACTTGGACTTTTGGTGCACTGATGTCTATAGTTCTTGCATTAGGGAAAAACTGTTATTTGAGTTTAAACTGTCGTTGGAGTTTTAGACAGTAATCTAAACTGCATAAGAGCCCCTTTTTTCTAAAAGGCAAGAGGAGTGCCTTGGGCCCTAGGGGGCCTGAGGGCAGGAGCTCTTTGTGCCCTCAAAGGTTTTTCAATTGCAAATAAAGGCTAAGGTGTTAATTGTTTAAGCCAGTATCAGTAAAAGTTATTAAGAACATTGGAAATGGGTTTCTAAACAATATTTGAAAGTGAAGTTGTCTTATATGTTTAAAGAAAGAGAGAAAAGGAAAATCAGGACTACCAAAGTATTTGCTTAATTGCTATTTCAGCTTGCTCTTGTAACTTCCAGCTAGCCCATTGGAGAAGAACAGCAATCCTTATTCAGATGTAACTTTGGCCTTTTCCAGGTTCTAGGTAAGCTCATGCTTAGAGACTATTTCTGTGTCTACCACCTTGTTGCTCTAATTGGAGATACATGGCCGTTCGTAGGACTCACTGATCTGAAAACTGCAGTTTTGAGCCAACCCCGGGCAAAGCAAAGTCCCTGTGAGATTGTGGTGTCTAATCTGGCAGCAGAGTGCTATTAAGGCAGAGTTGCTTTGGAGCTTGAAGCCGCAGAGTGCTAGCTCTGAGCTGAACAGCTGGGGGACAGCACTCAAGCACCAAGCTCAGGACTCACAGTGGCAGGGTGCTAGCCTTGAGCTGGAGAGCTGAGGGACAGTGCCCAGGCACTGAGTTCAAGTCCAGCAACTAAGCAAGTGAATTGCCAATGGGACATTTATCCCTGTGTGGGGAAACTCTACTGGGACACGACGCAGAAAGCCTCTGCTTGGATGGCAGAGATGGTGTCAGATCTTAGTCACTTGTGCTTGGCCGATCAAATTAATCAGAGCCGGAAGGGCATAGAATAGTTTGTAAGCATGCCTTACTAATGCCCGTGCCTTTCATAACTGGGCAGGAACTTGTCAATCTTCTGTGATAGTGGATAGTTTAAAGCCCTAATTGAGCAAAATTTTTATTTATTTATTTATTTATTTATTTATTTATTTATTTATTTTTGACACCAGCCAAAAATTCAGGAAAAGTTTGTGGATCTGAGACTTGTGTCTCTATTAATCTGTTTAGATCTGACAACTGAAGCATTGTTAAGGTTGCAGAAATTTAGTTCCCCAGACAATCAAGAAAAGGCTTTTGCAAATGGGTGCTATGTAATTACACTATTGTAGCCAAAGATGGTTTGTGCAGTTGTTAAATGTCAAATATGATCTCTAGTTTGGAGTAAATTATTATTCCTGATATCTAATCCTTGCAATCCCCAAATAACAGGATAGGCTTTTTAAGGTCCCTGGTCAAGCACAGAGACAACGCCCCTGAGTCAGCTTGAAGAAGTCACAGAAGCCGAATCTCCGCCCATCTATCCCCTTTAGATGAAGGGACCAGTCATTTTTGGAAAGTGAGACAGGATAATGAGATATTAGAGATAGTGAAAAGAATAGAAATTGCACTTGTGTTTCTTTTAAAATAAAGACGGGGGATATGTCGGGAGCAAGAGTGGAAACAAACTGTACTTTGATTTGCATCAGATAATTGCTTGATTGTCTTATTGTTTTTTGGCCTTCTCCTGTTCAATTGATCTGAGATTTACCATATGAATGTAACCCTCAACAGCTCCCTGATTAACGATCTGGATGTAACACCTGGGAGGGCCCTGGTCTCGGGAGGGGATAAAAACTTTGTGTTAAGAATAAACGAGACGGCAGTTTTTGCTTGGGCTGCAGACCTCCTGGACCTGATGTGTTTGTCTCTCTTCTAATTTTTCCAGTCCCTGCCCCTTATTTCAGGAACCCCAATTTGCTGCCGGGAGGCCCCGGCAAACCCCAACCCTAAACATAACCCTAAACCTTAACCTTACCCTAACCCTAACCATAACCCTAAATCTAACCCTTACCCTAACCCTAACCCTAACACTAACCCTAACCTTAACCCTAACCCTTATCCTTACCCTAACCCTAAACCTAACCCTAACCCTAAACCTAACCCTAACCCTAACCCTTACCCTTACCATAACCCTAACCCCAAACCTAACCCTAACCCTAACCCTAACAATAACCCTTACCCTAACCCTATCCCTAAACCTAACCCTAAATCTTACCCTTACCCTACCTAACTCTAACCCTTACCCTAACGCTAACCCTAACCCTAACCCTTACCCTTAACTTAACCCTAACCCTAACCCTAACCGTAAACCTTACCCTTACCCTAACCCTAACTCTAACCGTAATCCTAAACCTACCCCTACCCCTACCCCTAACCCTAACCCTTAACCTTACCCTAACCATAACCCTAATTTAACCCTAACCCTAACCCTAAACCCAAACCTTACCCTTACCCTAACCCTAACCCTGACCCTAACCCTAACCTTACCCTAAACCTAACCGTAACCCTAACCCTTACCCTAACCCTAACAATAACCCTAACCCTTACCCTACCCCTAACCCTAACCTTTGGCCTAACCCTAACCCTAACCCTAAACTTAACCCTAACTCTAACCCTTAGCCTTACCCTAACCCTAACCCTAATCCTAACCCTTACTCTAACCCTAACCCTAACCCTAACCCTAACCGTTACCCTAACCCTAATCCTAACACTTACCCTAACCCTAACCCTGACCCTAACCCTAACCTTACCCTAAACCTAACCGTAACCCTAACCCTTACCCTAACCCTAACAATAACCCTAACCCTTACCCTACCCCTAACCCTAACCTTTGGCCTAACCCTAACCCTAACCCTAAACTTAACCCTAACTCTAACCCTTACCCTTACCCTAACCCTAACCCTAATCCTAACCCTTACTCTAACCCTAACCCTAACCCTAACCCTAACCGTTACCCTAACCCTAATCCTAACACTTACCCTAACCCTAACCCTTACCCTTACCCTAACCCCAACCCTAAACCTAATCCTAACCCTAACCCTATCCCTAACCCCTAACCCTAACCCTAGCTCTTACCCTTACACTAACCCTAAACCTAACCTTAATGCTAACCCTAACCTAACCCTAATCCTTAACCTAACCCTAACCCTAACCCTTACCCCAACCCTAACCCTAACCCTTACCCTAACCCTAAACCTAACAGTAACCCTAACCATTACCCTTACCCTAACCCTAACCCTAACCCTAACACTTACCCCAACCCTAACTCTAACCCTTACCCTAACTCTAACCCTAACCCTTACCCTAACCCTAACCCTAACCCTAACCCTTACCCTAACCCTAACCCTAACCTTAACCCTTACCCTAACCCTAATCCTAACACTTACCCTAACCCTAACCCTAACCCTTACCCTAACCCTAACCCTAACCCTAATCCTTACTCTAATCCTAACCCTAACCCTAAACCTAACCCTTACCCTAAGCCTAACCCTAACATTAACCCTTACCCAAACCCTACCCCTAACCCTTACCCTAGCCCTAAACCTTACCCTTACCCTAACACTAACCCTATACCTAACCCTAACCCTAATCCTAACCCCTAAACCTAAACTAAACCCTAACCCTAACCCTCATCGTTACCCTAACCCTAAACCTAACCTTAATGCTAACCCTAACCCTAACCCTAACCCTTATCCTAACCCTAACCCTAACCCTAAACCTTACCCTAACCCTCAACCTAACCCTAACACTTACCCTTCCCCAAACCCTTGCCCTAACCCTAACTCTTACCTTAATCCCAATCCTAAGCCTTAGCCTAACCCTAACCCTAACTCTAACCTTAACCCTAACCCTAATCCTAACCCTTACCCTTACACTAACCCTAACCCTAACCCTAACCCTTACCCTAACCCTAACACTAACCCTAACCCTTACTCTACCCCTACTCCTAACACTTAGCCTAACCCTAACCCTAACTCTAAACTTAACACTAACCCTAACCCTAACCCTTACTCTTACACTAACACTAACCCTAACGCTAACACTAACCCTAACCTTAAACCTAACCCTATACCTAACACTAACCCTAACTCTATCCCTCACAATAACCCTACCCCTACCCCTTACCCTTACCCCAACCCTAACCCTAAGCTTAATGCTAACCCTAACCCTAACCCTAACCCTTACGCTAACCCTAACCCTAACCCTAACCCGAACCTTACCCTAACCCTAAACCTAAAGCTTACCCTAACCCTAAACCTAATCCTAACCCTAACCCTAAACCTTACCCTTACCCTAACCTTAACCCTAACCTAATGCTAACCCTAACCCTTACCCTTACCCTAACCCTAACCCCAAACCCAACCCTAACCCTAACCCTAAACCTAACCCTAACCCTTACCCTTTCAATAACCCTAAACCTAACCTTAAACCTTACCCTAAACCTAACCCTAACCCTAACCTTTATCATAACCCTAACCCGAACCCTAAACCTTACCCTAACGCTCACCCTAACCCTAACACTTACCCTTTCCCCAAACCCTTGTCCTAACCCTAACTCTTACCCTAATCCTAATCCTAAGCCTTACCCTAACCCTAACCCTAACTCTAACCTTAACCCTAACCCTAATCCTTACCCTTACTCTAACCCTAACCCTAACCCTAACCCTAAACCTTACCCTAACTCTAACACTAACCCTAACCCTTACTCTACCCCTACCCCTAACCCTTAGCCTAACCCTAAGCCTAACTCTAAGCTTCACCCTAACCCTAACCCTAACCCTTACTCTTACACTAACACTAACCCTAACCTTAACCCTAACACTAAACCTAACACTAATCCTAACCCTAACCCTAACCTTAACACTATCCCTAATCCTAACTTTAACCCTAACCCTTACCCTTACCCTAACCCTAACCCTAAACCTAATCCTAACCCTAACCCTAACCCTAACCCTAACACTTACCCTTACCCTAACCGTAACCCTATACCTAACCCTAACCCTAACCCTAACCCTAACCCTAACAATAACACAACCCCTAACCCAAACCCTAACTCTAACCCTAACCCTTACCCTTATCCTAACCCTAAACCTAACCTTAATGCTAACCCTAACCCTAACCCTAACCCTTACCCTAACCCTATCACTAACCCTAATCCTAATCCTAACCCTAACCCTAAACCTTAACCTTTCCCTTACCCTAACCCTTTCCCTAAACCTAACCCTAACCCTAACCCTAACCCTATCCACTACCCTAAACCTAACCCTAACCCTAACCCTGACCCTAACCCTTACCCTAACCCTAACCCTAACCCGAACCCTAAACCCTAACCGTAACCCAACCCTCACCCTATCCCTAACCCTTCCCCTAACCCTAAACCTAAACCTAAACCTAAACCTTACCCTTACCCTAACCCTAACCCTAACCTTACCATTACCCTAATCCTAACCCTAACCTTAACCCCAACCCTAAACCTAACCCTAACTTTTACTCTTATCCTAACACTTACGCTTACCCTATCCCTAACCCTAACCCAAACCTAAACCTAAAACTAACCCTAACCATTACCCTTTCCCTAACCGTTACCCTAAACCCAACCCTAACCCTAACACTAACCCTTACCGTTACCCTAACCCTAACCCTAAATCTTACCCTTACCCTACCTAACTCTAACCCTTACCCTAAACCTAACCCTAACCCTAACCCTTTCCCTTAAATTAACCCTAAACCTAACCCTAACTCTAACCGTAAACCTTACCCTTACCCTAACCCTAACTCTAACCCTAACCCTAACCCTAACCCTACCCCTAACCCTAACCCTAACCCTAACCCTTACCCTAACCCTAAACCTAACACTAACACTTATCCTAACCCTAACTCTAACCCTAACCCTAACCCTAACACTACCCCTAACCCTAACCCTAACCCTAATCCTTACCCTAACCCTAACCCTAAGACTAACCCTAATCCTTACCCTAACCATAACCCTAACCCTAACCCTTACCCTTTCCCTAAACCTAACCCTAACCCTAACCCTAAGACTAAGATTAACCCTAATCCTAAACCTAACCCTAACACTTACCCTTATATAAACGTAACCCTAACCCTAACCTTTACCCTAACCATAAACCTAACCTTAACCATATACCCTAACCCTAACCCTAAACCTAACTCTAAACTTTACCCTTACCCTAACACTAACCCTAACCCTAACCCTTACCCTAACCCTACCCCTAACCCTTACCCTAACCCTAACCCTTACCCTTACCCTAAACCTAACCCTAACCCTAACCCTAAACCTTAACCCTAATCTTAACACTTAAACTTACCCTAACCCGAACTCCTAACCTTAACTCTAATCCTAACCTTTACCCTCATCCTAACCCTAACCCTAACCCTAACCCTAACACTTTCCCTTACCCTAACTCTAACCATAATCCTAAACCTTACGCTTACCCTAAACCTAACCCTAACCCTTACCCTATCCCTAACCATAACCCTAACCTTAACCCTAACCCTTACACTTACCTTAACCCTAAACCTAAACCTAGCCCTAACCCTACCCCTAAACCTAAGCCTAAACCTAAACCTCACGGTTACCCTAACCCTAAACCTAACTCTAACCCTTACCCCTAACCCTAACCCTAACCCTAACCCTTACCCTAAACCTAGCCCTAAACCTAATCCTAACCCTAACCCTAACCCTTACTCTAACCCTAACTCTAAGTCTAACCCTTACCCTAAACCTAACCCTAACCCTAAACCTAACCCTAACCCTAACCCTCAACCCTAACCCTAACCCTATCCCTAAACGTAAGGCTAAACCTAACCCTAATCCTAACCCTAACCATAAGCTTACCCTAACCCTAACCCTAAACCTAACACTTACCCTAACCCTAAGCCTAACCCTAAGCCTTACCCTTACAATAACCCTAAAACTAACCCTAACCCTAAACCAAACCCTAACCCTTACACTAACCCTAACCCCAAACCCACCCTTATCCTTATCCGAACCCTAACCCTAACCTTAACGCTAACCCTCACACTAACCCTAACACTTACCATAACCTAAGACAAACCCTATTCCTTACCCTAACCCTTACCCTAACCCTTACCCTTTCCCTAACCCTAACCCTAACCCTAAGACTAACCCTAACCCTAACCCTAAACCTAAACCTAACCCTAACCCTAAAACTTACCATAACCTTAACCTAACCCTAACCCTAACCCTAACCCTAACCCTAACCCTTACCCTTACCCTTACCCTAACCCTAACCCTCCCCCAACCATAACCCTAACCCTAACCCTTACCTTTACCCTAACCCTAACCTTAACCTTAACCCCAACCCCAAACATAACCCTAAACCTTACCCTTACCCTAACACTAACCCTAACCCTAACTCTAAACCTTACCCTAACCCTAAACCTAACACTAACCCTAACCTTAACCCTAACCCTTATCCTTACCCTAACCCTAACCCTAAACCTAACCCTAACCCTAACAATAACCCTTACCCTAACCCTATCCCTAACCCTAACCCTAAATCTTACACTTACCCTACCTAACCCTAACCCTTACCCTAACGCTAACCCTAACCCAAACACTTACCCTTACCTTAACAATAACCCTAACCCTAACCCTAAACGTAAACCTTACCCTTACACTAACCCTAACTCTAACCCTAATCCTAAACCTACCCCTACCCCTACCCCTAACCCTAACCCTAAACCTTACCCTAACCATAACCCTAATTTTAACCATAACCCTAACCCTAACCCTAACCCTTACCCTTACCCTAACCCTAAACCTCACCCTAACCCTAACCCTAAACCTAACAATTACCCTAACCCTAACCCTAAACCTAACACTTACCCCAACCCTAACCCTAACCCTTACCCTAACCCTAAACCTAACAGTAACCCTAACCATTACCCTTACCCTAACCCTAACCCTAACCCTAACACTTACCCCAACCCTAACTCTAACCCTTACCCTAACTCTAACCCTAACCCTTACCCTAACCCTAACCCTAACCCTTACCCTAACCCTAACCCTAACCTTAACCCTTACCCTAACCCTAATCCTAACACTTACCCTAACCCTAACCCTAACCCTAACCCTAACCCTAACCCTAATCCTTACTCTAATCCTAACCCTAACCCTAAACCTAACCCTTACCCTAAGCCTAACCCTAACATTAACCCTTACCCAAACCCTACCCCTAACCCTTACCCTAGCCCTAAACCTTACCCTTACCCTAACACTAACCCTATACCTAACCCTAACCCTAATCCTAACCCCTAAACCTAAACTAAACCCTAACCCTAACCCTCATCGTTACCCTAACCCTAAACCTAACCTTAATGCTAACCCTAACCCTAACCCTAACCCTTATCCTAACCCTAACCCTAACCCTAAACCTTACCCTAACCCTCAACCTAACCCTAACACTTACCCTTCCCCAAACCCTTGCCCTAACCCTAACTCTTACCTTAATCCCAATCCTAAGCCTTAGCCTAACCCTAACCCTAACTCTAACCTTAACCCTAACCCTAATCCTAACCCTTACCCTTACACTAACCCTAACCCTAACCCTAACCCTTACCCTAACCCTAACACTAACCCTAACCCTTACTCTACCCCTACTCCTAACACTTAGCCTAACCCTAACCCTAACTCTAAACTTAACACTAACCCTAACCCTAACCCTTACTCTTACACTAACACTAACCCTAACGCTAACACTAACCCTAACCTTAAACCTAACCCTATACCTAACACTAACCCTAACTCTATCCCTCACAATAACCCTACCCCTACCCCTTACCCTTACCCCAACCCTAACCCTAAGCTTAATGCTAACCCTAACCCTAACCCTAACCCTTACGCTAACCCTAACCCTAACCCTAACCCGAACCTTACCCTAACCCTAAACCTAAAGCTTACCCTAACCCTAAACCTAATCCTAACCCTAACCCTAAACCTTACCCTTACCCTAACCTTAACCCTAACCTAATGCTAACCCTAACCCTTACCCTTACCCTAACCCTAACCCCAAACCCAACCCTAACCCTAACCCTAAACCTAACCCTAACCCTTACCCTTTCAATAACCCTAAACCTAACCTTAAACCTTACCCTAAACCTAACCCTAACCCTAACCTTTATCATAACCCTAACCCGAACCCTAAACCTTACCCTAACGCTCACCCTAACCCTAACACTTACCCTTTCCCCAAACCCTTGTCCTAACCCTAACTCTTACCCTAATCCTAATCCTAAGCCTTACCCTAACCCTAACCCTAACTCTAACCTTAACCCTAACCCTAATCCTTACCCTTACTCTAACCCTAACCCTAACCCTAACCCTAAACCTTACCCTAACTCTAACACTAACCCTAACCCTTACTCTACCCCTACCCCTAACCCTTAGCCTAACCCTAAGCCTAACTCTAAGCTTCACCCTAACCCTAACCCTAACCCTTACTCTTACACTAACACTAACCCTAACCTTAACCCTAACACTAAACCTAACACTAATCCTAACCCTAACCCTAACCTTAACACTATCCCTAATCCTAACTTTAACCCTAACCCTTACCCTTACCCTAACCCTAACCCTAAACCTAATCCTAACCCTAACCCTAACCCTAACCCTAACACTTACCCTTACCCTAACCGTAACCCTATACCTAACCCTAACCCTAACCCTAACCCTAACCCTAACAATAACACAACCCCTAACCCAAACCCTAACTCTAACCCTAACCCTTACCCTTATCCTAACCCTAAACCTAACCTTAATGCTAACCCTAACCCTAACCCTAACCCTTACCCTAACCCTATCACTAACCCTAATCCTAATCCTAACCCTAACCCTAAACCTTAACCTTTCCCTTACCCTAACCCTTTCCCTAAACCTAACCCTAACCCTAACCCTAACCCTATCCACTACCCTAAACCTAACCCTAACCCTAACCCTGACCCTAACCCTTACCCTAACCCTAACCCTAACCCGAACCCTAAACCCTAACCGTAACCCAACCCTCACCCTATCCCTAACCCTTCCCCTAACCCTAAACCTAAACCTAAACCTAAACCTTACCCTTACCCTAACCCTAACCCTAACCTTACCATTACCCTAATCCTAACCCTAACCTTAACCCCAACCCTAAACCTAACCCTAACTTTTACTCTTATCCTAACACTTACGCTTACCCTATCCCTAACCCTAACCCAAACCTAAACCTAAAACTAACCCTAACCATTACCCTTTCCCAAACCGTTAACCTAAACCCAACCCTAACCCTAACACTAACCCTTACCGTTACCCTAACCCTAACCCTAAATCTTACCCTTACCCTACCTAACTCTAACCCTTACCCTAAACCTAACCCTAACCCTAACCCTTTCCCTTAAATTAACCCTAAACCTAACCCTAACTCTAACCGTAAACCTTACCCTTACCCTAACCCTAACTCTAACCCTAACCCTAACCCTAACCCTACCCCTAACCCTAACCCTAACCCTAACCCTTACCCTAACCCTAAACCTAACACTAACACTTATCCTAACCCTAACTCTAACCCTAACCCTAACCCTAACACTACCCCTAACCCTAACCCTAACCCTAATCCTTACCCTAACCCTAACCCTAAGACTAACCCTAATCCTTACCCTAACCATAACCCTAACCCTAACCCTTACCCTTTCCCTAAACCTAACCCTAACCCTAACCCTAAGACTAAGATTAACCCTAATCCTAAACCTAACCCTAACACTTACCCTTATATAAACGTAACCCTAACCCTAACCTTTACCCTAACCATAAACCTAACCTTAACCATATACCCTAACCCTAACCCTAAACCTAACTCTAAACTTTACCCTTACCCTAACACTAACCCTAACCCTAACCCTTACCCTAACCCTACCCCTAACCCTTACCCTAACCCTAACCCTTACCCTTACCCTAAACCTAACCCTAACCCTAACCCTAAACCTTAACCCTAATCTTAACACTTAAACTTACCCTAACCCGAACTCCTAACCTTAACTCTAATCCTAACCTTTACCCTCATCCTAACCCTAACCCTAACCCTAACCCTAACACTTTCCCTTACCCTAACTCTAACCATAATCCTAAACCTTACGCTTACCCTAAACCTAACCCTAACCCTTACCCTATCCCTAACCATAACCCTAACCTTAACCCTAACCCTTACACTTACCTTAACCCTAAACCTAAACCTAGCCCTAACCCTACCCCTAAACCTAAGCCTAAACCTAAACCTCACGGTTACCCTAACCCTAAACCTAACTCTAACCCTTACCCCTAACCCTAACCCTAACCCTAACCCTTACCCTAAACCTAGCCCTAAACCTAATCCTAACCCTAACCCTAACCCTTACTCTAACCCTAACTCTAAGTCTAACCCTTACCCTAAACCTAACCCTAACCCTAAACCTAACCCTAACCCTAACCCTCAACCCTAACCCTAACCCTATCCCTAAACGTAAGGCTAAACCTAACCCTAATCCTAACCCTAACCATAAGCTTACCCTAACCCTAACCCTAAACCTAACACTTACCCTAACCCTAAGCCTAACCCCTAAGCCTTACCCTTACAATAACCCTAAAACTAACCCTAACCCTAAACCAAACCCTAACCCTTACACTAACCCTAACCCCAAACCCACCCTTATCCTTATCCGAACCCTAACCCTAACCTTAACGCTAACCCTCACACTAACCCTAACACTTACCATAACCTAAGACAAACCCTATTCCTTACCCTAACCCTTACCCTAACCCTTACCCTTTCCCTAACCCTAACCCTAACCCTAAGACTAACCCTAACCCTAACCCTAAACCTAAACCTAACCCTAACCCTAAAACTTACCATAACCTTAACCTAACCCTAACCCTAACCCTAACCCTAACCCTAACCCTTACCCTTACCCTTACCCTAACCCTAACCCTCCCCCAACCATAACCCTAACCCTAACCCTTACCTTTACCCTAACCCTAACCTTAACCTTAACCCCAACCCCAAACATAACCCTAAACCTTACCCTTACCCTAACACTAACCCTAACCCTAACTCTAAACCTTACCCTAACCCTAAACCTAACACTAACCCTAACCTTAACCCTAACCCTTATCCTTACCCTAACCCTAACCCTAAACCTAACCCTAACCCTAACAATAACCCTTACCCTAACCCTATCCCTAACCCTAACCCTAAATCTTACACTTACCCTACCTAACCCTAACCCTTACCCTAACGCTAACCCTAACCCAAACACTTACCCTTACCTTAACAATAACCCTAACCCTAACCCTAAACGTAAACCTTACCCTTACACTAACCCTAACTCTAACCCTAATCCTAAACCTACCCCTACCCCTACCCCTAACCCTAACCCTAAACCTTACCCTAACCATAACCCTAATTTTAACCATAACCCTAACCCTAACCCTAACCCTTACCCTTACCCTAACCCTAAACCTCACCCTAACCCTAACCCTAAACCTAACAATTACCCTAACCCTAACCCTAAACCTAACACTTACCCTAACCCTAACCCTAAACCCAAACCTTACCCTTACCCAAACCCTAACCCTGATCCTAACCCTAACCTTACCCTAACCCTAACCCTAACCCTAACCCTAACAGTAACCCTAACCCTTACCCTACCCCTAACCCTAACCTTTGGGCCTAACCCTAACCCTAAACCTAAACTTAACCCTAACTCTAACCCTTAACCTTACCCTAACCCTAACCCTAACCCTAACCCTAACCCCAACCCTAACCCTAACCCTTACCCTAACTCTAACCCTAACCCTTACCCTAACCCTAACCCTTACCCTAACCCTAACCCTAACCTTAAACCTTACCCTAACCCTAATCCTAACACTTACCCTAACCCTAACCCTTACCCTTACCCTAACCCTAACCCTAAACCTAATCGTAACCCTAACCCTATCCCTAACCCCTAACCCTAACCCTAGCTCTTACCCTTACACTAACCCTAAACCTAACCTTAATGCTAACCCTAACCTAACCCTAACCCTTACCCTAACCCTAACCCTAAACCTAACCCTTACCCTAAGCCTAACCCTAACACTAACCCTTACCCAAACCCTACCCCTAACCCTTACCCTAACCTTACCGCCTAAACTTACCCTAACCTAACACTAACCTAACCTAACCCTAAACCTAACCCTAACCTACCTAAAACCTAACCCATAATCCTACACCGTTACCCTAACCCTAAACCTAACCTTAATGCTAACCCTAACCCTAACCTAACCTTTACTACCTAACCCTAACCCTAACCTTAACCCTAACCTACACCTAACCCTAACCTTACCCTTTCCCAAACCCTTAACTCTACCCTAACTCTTACCCTAACCTAATCCTAACCCTTACCCTAACCCTAACCCTAAACTAACCTAACTCTAACCCTAAACTAACCCTAACCCTAACCCTTACACTTAACCCTAACCCTAACCCTTAACCTAACCCTTAACCCTTAACCTAACCTAACCCTAAACTACCCTAACCCTAACCCTAACCCTTACCTAACCTAACCTAACCTAACCTAACCTAACCCTAACCCTAACTCCTAAACCTTACCCTAACCCTAACCTAACCTAACCCTTACACTACCCTAACCCTAACCCTAACCCTAACCCTACCTCTAACCTTACACTAACCCTAACCTTACTCTAACCCTTACACCTTAACCCTAACCCTAACCCTAATACTAACCTAACACTAACCCTAACACTAACTAACCTAACTCTAACCCTAACCCTAACCCTACCCTAACATACCCTTCAACCTAACCCTAACCCTAACTACCCTACCCTAACCCTTACCTAAACCCTAACCCTAAACCTAACCTTAACCCTAACCCTAACCCTAACACTAACCCTAACCCTAACCCGAACCTTACCCTAACCCTAACCCTAAATCTTACCTACCCGATCCTACCCTAACGCTAATCCTAGACCCTAACCTAATCTAGCCCTAACCCTAACCCTTACCTTACCCTAACCTAACCCTCTAATGCTAACCCTAACCCTTACCCTTACCCTAACCCTAACCCCAAACCAACCTTAACCCTAACCCTAAACCTAACCCTAACCCTTACCCTTTCCCTAACCCTAAACCTAACCTTAAACCTTACCCTAACCCTAAGCTAACCCTAACCTTAACACTATCCCTAATCCTAACTCTAACCCTAACCCTTACCCTTACCCTAAACCTAACCCTAAACCTAATCCTAACCCTAACCCTAACTATAACAATTACCTTACCCTAACCGTAACCCTATACCTAACCCTAACACTAACCCAAACCCTAACAATAACACAACCCCTAACCGAAACCCTACTCTAACCCTAACCCTTACTCTTACCCTAACCCTAAACCTAACCTTAATGCTAACCCTAAACCTAACCTAACCCTTACCCTAACCCTATCACTAACCCTAATCCTAACCCTAACCCTAACCCTAACCCTAAACCTAAACCTTAACCTTTCCCTTACCCTAACCCTAACCCTAACCCTAATCCTTACCCTAACCCTAAACCTAACGCTTACCCTTTAGCTAACACTAACCCAACCCTAACGCTTACCCTTACCCTAACCCTAAACATAAACCTAACACTAACCTAACCCTAACCCCTAACCCTAACCCTTACCCTAACCCTAACCCTAACCCCTAACCCAAACCCTAACCCTAACGATAATAATAACCCTTACCCTTACCCTTACCCGTACCCTAACCCTAACCCTAACTAAACTAAGCCTAACCTAACCTAACCCTTACCCTTAACCCTAACCCAATCTACCCCTAACCCTAAACCTAACCCTAACCTAACCCTAAACCCTAACCTTACCTAACCCTAAACCCTAACCTAACCTAACCTAACCCTAACCCTAACCCTAACCTAACCTTACCCTAACCTAACCTAACCCTAACTCTAACCTAAACTTAACCCTTAACCTTACCTAACTAACCCTAACCCTAACCCTATTCTAACCTACCCCTAACCCTAACCCTAAAACCTAACCCTAACACTTACCCTTACACTAACCCTAACCCTAACCCTTACCCTAACCCTAACCCTAACCCTTACCCTTACCCTACCCCTAAGCCTAACCCTAACCTTAACACTTAACACTTACCCTAACCCTAACCCTGACCCTAACCCTAACTTTACCCTAACCCTAACGTTAACCCTAACACCTAAATCTAACCCTAACCCAAACCGTAACCCTTGCCGTTACCCTAACCCTAACCCTAACTCTAAACCTAACCCTAACCCTAACCCTAATCCTATACCTTACCCGAAACCTAACCCTAACCTAACCCTAACCCTAACTCTAACCCTTACCCTTATCCTAAACCCTAAACCTCACCCTAACCCTATCACTTACCCTTATCCTAACCCCAACCCTAACCCTAACCTTAACGCTAACCACTAACCCTAACCCTAACCCTTACCCTTACCCTATCCCTAACCCTAAACTTAATGCTAGACCCTAACCCTAACCCTAAACCTAACCCTAACACTAACACCTAACCTTAACCCTAACGCTAAACCTTACCCTCATCCAAACCCTAACCCTAAATCTAACCCTTTCCCTAAACCTAACCCTAACCCTAACACTTACCCCTACCCTAAACCTAACCCTAACCCTAACCCTGACCCTAACCCTTACCCTAACCCTAACCCGAACCCTAAACCCTAACCGTAACCCAACCCTCACCCTATCCCTAACCCTTCCACTAACCCTAACCCTAAACCTAAACCTTACCCTTACCCTAACCCTAACCCTAACCTTACCCTTACCCTTACCCTAACCGTAACCCTAACCTTAACCCAACCCTAAACCTAACCCCTAACCTTTACCCTTACCTAAAACTTACACTTACCCTGTCCCTAACCCTAACACAAACCTAAACCTAAAACTAAACCTAACCATTACCCTTTCCCTAACCGTTACCCTAAACCTAACCCTAACCCTAACACTAACACTAACCCTTACCGTAACCCTAACCCTAACCCTAAATCTTACCCTTACCCTACCTAACCCTAACCCTTACCCTAAACCTAGCCCTAACCATAACCCTTACCGTTAACTTATTACCCTTACCCTACCTAACCCTAACCCTTACCCTAAACCTAGCCCTAACCATAACCCTTACCGTTAACTTAACCTTAAACCTAACCCTAACTCTAACCGTAAACCTTACCCTTACCCTAACCATAACTCTAACCCTAACCCTAACCCTACCCCTAACCATAACCATAACCCTAACCATTACCCTAA